>NC_074711.1:78502821-78757821 GCF_947242115.1 Biomphalaria glabrata
TTATTTTCATCTTTATTAACTAACTAGCCCCCAATAAGTTAGGAATGATTAGTCTTGGTTCACAGTGTCTACATTATTTGTTTATAGTTTCAGATTAGAAAGCTTTTCGTTATAAGACTTTTTCAAATCAGTTTCTTACTTCAGTATTGAGTCACTAATGATGCAGGCTCTACCAGAATGTAGCTTTGTGTGTGTTCAATTAAATATACAATGCATTACACATATTTGAACATCTATTTAAATGTTTACACTTTGCCATCAGTGCATATATACCGTAGTGAGATTGATCACTCCATATGTCCCTCAGAGAGACCTACGCTTTTAGCTACAACGCATTTTGCAAATTGAAACGTAAGTATGCGGCCCTTTCGGTACATGGAACAAAAGTTAGAGCTCGGTCCTCATTAAGCTCCGACAAATCACATGCTCTACTACATTCAAGAAGAACATTAAGACCCAGGGCCGGATCTAAGGGAGGGCAGGAGGGGCTACTGTCCCAAGGGAATCCATAAGAAGGGGGACTCCAAAAAAGATGAAAATATATCCGAATTTTACGCGTCTACCACGGCCCTTACTCTCCACAAACAAAAAAATATACACTTTTTAAACTAAAACATACATATTAAATATTTGTAAAAGAAGGAAAATGAGATTAAATGTACAAGTACTTTATTTCTTTCCTCTAAAATTTTTATTAAAGCTTTCAAAAAAAAAAAAAAAAAGTAAGTGCCTCCACAGAAAATTCTGCCCCGGGCCTCCACATATTTAAATCCGATCCTGTTGAGACCTATCTGTTTAAAACGTATTTGGTTTGGTTTATCGTTTAAACTCTCGATTTTAAGTTTGTTATCATAGCAACTTGAGTCTTCATTATGTGTGTTAACAGCGCCTTGAGTCTACATTATGTTTGTTAACAGCGCCTTGAGTCTACATTATGTTTGTTAACAGCGCCTTGAGTCTACATTATGTTTGTTAACAGCGCCTTGAGTCTTCATTATGTTTGTTAACAGCGCCTTGAGTCTACATTATGTGTGTTAACAGCGCCTTGAGTCTACATTATGTTTGTTAACAGCGCCTTGAGTCTACATTATGTTTGTTAACAGCGCCTTGAGTCTACAATATGTTTATTTAACAGCGCCTTGAGTCTTCATTATGTGTGTTAACAGCGCCTTGAGTCTTCATTATGTGTGTTAACAGCGTCTTGAGTCTACATTATGTGTGTTAACAGCGAATTGAGTCTACATTATGTTTGTTATTAATTAATGAATACTATTAAGATTTTCATTTCACGTAGGTCATTTTGCTCTGCCCTGTCTCCTGCAGTAACTGAACATTCTATATTTTCTTAATAATAAAATAATTCTCAAACAGGAGTTTCTGTTTTAATCTAATTCTGAGAACACAGCGCTACACTGACGGTTCAACTAATGATAAATGGCTTAAAGTTAAGATAAACATTTGAGTGATCTGTTAGTGCAGTGTGGTCGTCCTTTCAGGCAGGCCGCATACTTCACAGTAGCTGCTTGTCATCTCGATGGCCAGGTTTTAGTGCGCTCAAGGGCCAAACCTAAACAAATGTCCAAATACACCCAAAACAATAACTGTCCAAATCCCTGTCTATTTGAAAGGCTGTCTCTTTAACTTCGCCTCTGGAGGTCTTATCTAACACAAACATGGAAATTGACTTGAACCCCCCCTACCCAATGCGGGAAGCTATCGGAATCGGCGGTGCCCTGCTGGAGCGGAAAGTTCCGTGCGTTTGTGAGGGTCGCGTGCCGAAGATAGGACAGGCCATCTGGTAATTACACAGTAAATCTTTCATACAGATGGCTGGAATTAGCCAGTCAATTGATGGGACACAATTCTCATGCAGATATAACTTTTGAAATATCTCAATTTTTCATTGCCGCCTCTTTTTTTTTTGTTTCTCTTTCAACTCGTGATAATGTCATTGTTTCTGTAGCCTTGTGTAGCCTTGTGTAGCCTTGTGTAGCGGGGGGTTTTGATAAACACTTGGGTTCAAAGATGAGGTCGTCGTTCAAAATGATTTGTTTTGTACAAGAGAGCATTCAGCAGCGTCGCCAGGTCAAATAGCCGGAGGGAGAAAATGTAACTCAAAAGCTATAAGAGATTTTCATATATGGCGACATAATTATTAATAGCTTGCTATTTGGTGTAACTGGTGTACAAAACACAGCAAGTGTCCACAAAGTTTGTGTTCAAATGTATATATGGGATAATTGTAGCACTGCAGAATGACATTTTTATAACCTCTTCTGTTTGTAGCACAAAAAAAGTTTCAATAGGGGAGAAACATATATATATATATATACAATATCTATACCGGAAACAGAGCCAAATATCCTATTAGATCATTATGCACGCAACTCTGTTTCAAGCTGTAAGGGGATTCGACTTACGCTCAAATTAAAAAAAAAAGCAAAAGAAGATTGTGTCTAACCTTTGCATGAGGGTGGCCATATGCAAAAAGGGACATCACTGTTAATCAGTAATAAGAAAAATAAAATATAATTGTTAGTTCCCCTTAGTTTCACAGACTTTAACGGGCTTTAATGGTCTAAATTGTATTAATGTACGTATTAATCACGTGATCTTTCTGAAATTTTAATGAAATAAGTTGTTACGCAGCACGAGAAAATAAGCGAAATATTAACTCAATGAAAAGTTACACAGAATTAATGAGTAAAATTTTTTTTTTGACGATGACGAAATGCGAAACTAATCATTGAAGAAAAAGAAACAATATTAATAATATAACTAGTCTAGTTTTTGAATGTTTCGCCATTGACATTAAATGAAGCCCCGAAGCTAGGTCAAATCTCAGCCCTTGTATAGACAGCGAAGAATCGCCGATGGCAAATTAATAAAGTCGTTTGAGTATAACATTGTTATCAATCAGAGATAGTGTGTGTGTGTGTACGTGTGTGTTTGTGTGTTGGAAACCAGTATGTCACAGTATCGGGGAAATACTTGAAGTCCTCTTGTTCTTCGGCCATCGTGACCCCCTCCCCTACACATACCGTGTCTTTTTAGACCAGTTGGCCAGCAGTCCTAGACCAAGTTAGATACCAGACGACCTAAAGAGAAGCAGACTTTTGGCGGGAAAAAAATGGCATGTGTTCTAATAATGGATTTTAAGTACAACACAAACATGTGACAGATATAGGAGCTGTTTGGGTGTAATTCGATTGCCTTTATCGCCTCCCTTTAAACCTCGATCAGCTCAGCTCCCAGCCTGTTTCTCCCCCTCCCTCTCCTCCCCGCCAACCCAACAACACACCCCTCTTCTGTTCCACGAGGGTGGTGGGGGAAAAAAAGAAGCGCGGAGGGAGATGTGCGCAGGAAATTGCGTCTCTCAAGAAGTCCCCCGACGGCGGAAGGACTCTGGCGGTTATCCGGGCTAAGAACTTCGCGCGCGTGCGTGATTGTGAGCCCTTTATCTGGCCAGCTTAGAGACACACACACACAAAGGGGAGGGGGTGAGTGGGGGGTTGCACTTTTTCATTATGATCACTTTAGTCTTTGCGGTGAGTGCTTAATGCGTTTTGTCTTCTCAATAAGACAATCAATGGCTAGTGACGCGTTGGCATAATACCGTTATCTCAAGTGCGTCGCTGCTCTAGACATGATTTTTTTATTTTGTAGCAAAAGTTTGTTTTCTTCATGTCTTCTTGTCGGTCCGTACAGCACTGACTTGCTCTTCCCCCCCCCCTCTTTTTTAAATTAGCATTATATTTGTTCTTTGAGTATCTTTCTATCTACAGGCTGTAGATACGGTATGGGTGTCATAAGCAGTGTCATAAGCCAACAACAAATTCATTAATCAGAACCTATGTTGTGCTGTAACCTTGAAGACTTTTCAAATGAACTTGATACGACCATATGAATAAAGCTCGATTTGATCTTTTCCTTTTTTAAAAATAAACTTAATTTTATTAATTAAAAAATTCATTATCTTAATCACAGTGTTCAATAACAATAAGGGAGGTCCTGGGTACGAATCTCGGGGAATACTTGGATTTTGAATTTCGGGATTTTTACGGCGCCCCTGAGTCCACCCTACCTTCATTGGTATCTGACATTAGTTGGGAAATGTAGAGGCGTTGTTTTTTTGTTTGTTTTAGAATGAGTTCTATTTTGTTTAAATTGTTCAATAGACGTGTATTTAAAACACATCTACATTGAAGTCGTAGGCTACTAATGAATGTATTGTTAATAAAAGTTACTTGTCTTTTTTTTTAGAAACTTAAATCAACTCACTCTGTCTGTCTGTCTGTCTGACTGTCTGTGTGCTTGTGTGTCTCTTTGGCCTAAAGTTTGTACACGTTTTTTTTTTAGACTGCCAATCTCGGATCAAGCTGAAATTTTGTACAATTATATCTTTCACCTAACAACACAAAAATCAATTTAAAAAATTAACCAATTAGTTAATTAACTATTGGTAATAAGTTACTTTGTTTCGTATCTCAAACAAGGGTTAAAAATAATACTTGACTGAAGTAGTGATATAAGCTGGATTAGTCCCCTTTAAATTAGGCTGCCGTCGGAGTCTTAGTGAACACAAACATGAACTAGAAACAATAGATAAATATACAATCTTCCATGGTAATAGATTCTTCGGTAGCAGAGTAGTTACTGCGTAGATAAATATACAATCTTCCATGGCAATAGACTCTTCGCTAGCAGAGTGGTTACTGCGTTGGCCTGAGAAGCCTGAGAAGGCATTAGCCCACAAGTTGAAATTCAGGTTGTTCTCTTTTTTTTTTTTTTTTTTTTGAATACATTTAAAAAAGCAGCGATCACCTAGATACCCCATTCTTTCTCCCCATTTCTAACTGGTCAAGACAAGTGACAGGATCATAGGAAATTGAGAACGCGAAATCATGAAATAGTGCTAAATAAAAACAATTGTTAAAAAAAATATTTCTGATGGCACAGGTTTGTTATTGTTAGTCTAGATCTATTACAAATTTAATTAGATGGATGATCCAAACTAATTGATACACTTAATATAAGCTTTTTTTTAACAGTACTGTGAACTGTGGAGGCAATATAAGGAAACCTCAAGAAAAACGTCAGAAAATAAAAACAGGAAGATTTTGAGATTAAGAAACAAATAAATAAATTTGAAATAAATAGACAGACTAAACAACGTCAAGAGGTGATGACTTATAAATAATTAAAACAACAATAGTTTGAGTCACAAAAAGGGACAGAAAATACAAATTTGATTTTACAGTCTTACAAAAGTTGGCAAAAATTATCGTAAACCTTTTAAAATACATTAATGATCAACACTTGATATTTGCTTTTCACTGAATGCCCCAAACAGAATTATAGTTAGTTTTTCGCCACATATAAAAAATCTCTATGAACAAGCAGCCCCGCCCACTTCCTGTCACTGGACGATGACGTGGTTAGAGCGAACTCAAATCATCACCCAACTCGAATCTAGAAATAGTAAGGGAAGGAGTTAGTTTATTTTTTCCATCATTCGAAACCTCAAAAATGCATTTTTTGAACTGTCCATCGTGCAATATTCTGATATTCTTTTAACAAATCAAACAAACAAATTAAAAAACAAACAAACAAATAAAACAGATCAAATAGTGACATATTTTTATTGGGTTGACATATAAATCCTTCTCATTGTGTACACAGTCTCACAGTAAAGTGCAAATTTCCATATTCAAAATGGGTCAATTACCAGCAGTTTATTCTGAATCAACAATTCAAGTTTCTATTTCACTGCTTATATATCTATATCTTTATCTAGCTCTCTCTCTCTCTCTTTATATATATATATCTCTCTCTCTCTAAAAGTGAAATATATTTGTGAATTAAGTGTTTCTCCAGACGATCTGTGACTCAAGACCATCGGGCTAGTGGAGATGACTGCTGGTCAGTTTGATATAAAGACATCCCAAACAATAACTTGATCTCCCTCCCTCCTCACCCCCAGCGCCCTCTGTCGTCACTGCAGTATCGTCTCCCATCATTCAATTATGTTCTTTCTTTGGCCGCTAGAGGGAAGCACTTATGATAAATATCGTATTTCACGAGGTTATATATCACTTTTTTTTTTATAGAGATCATATCCTGAGGTCATATCCTGAGGTCATATCCAGAGGTCATATTTGGACGTCGTAACTGGGGCTCATATCTTGAAAATTCGAAACCTGTTTAAATACGTTTGTAAAAATCTGTTGTCATTGTGCAGTTATTTTGTTATTATGTAATTCACACTTTAAATTATTTCTGTGGTTATTTTAACATTGTTTCCTGATTATTTTTCTTTATTCCCTTTCTACTTTTTAAAAATTTCCTTACATTTAAATCACTATTGCGCCTTTTTTCTTGTGTCTGTCTTCCGTCTGCCCGTCTTCCACTCTTTGTCTTTTACGTCTAAATCTGAAAAACTAAAAGGCTATCGAACATTTGATTTCACCATCGCCTGTATACATGAGTGGTAGCTGTGTGGTAAAACGCTTGGTCTCGGGTTTGAGTCTCGTTGAAGACTGGGATTCTTAATTTTGAGACCTTAAGGGCGCTCCTGAGACCACCCAACTCTAATGGGTACCTGGGGATAAGTAAAGGCGGTTGGTCGTATCTGCTGGCCACATGACACGTTAACCATGGGCAACCGATACAGAGGATCTCGTAGATTGAAAGATCTGTACAGTACACGAGATAGATACAACTAGTTTGCAGATGTTGCCTTTTTAAGGATAAGGCTTTTTTTCGAGTCTAAAAAATTAATTAGGAATGCAGTATTTCATGTGGCTACGCAGCCCCAGCCGTGACCTACATATTTTGTCACAAACAACACAAGCTTAACCATTGTCCTCCGGTGGTCGATTTAGATTTTCCTTTCGCCGGCTTCGTCCTTGGTTTCAAATGTGTATCCCACGGCCTTTGTAAGCTACCTCCAGCTGTCTCGATTTGAAGCTGCATGCAACCAGGTGCTCTCTCCAAGTCAGCTAAGTTGGCGCCTAAGCTGGTTTTTTAAAGCGTTTCCGTGTGGCACCTCTGTTACGTCGACCACAATTTAGCTCACCAAAAAAAAACAACTCTGCTTTTGGCATTCGTTCGTCCTCCAAATGGGATACGTGCTCTGCCCAGCGTAACTGTCAGACCTTAAGAAGTCCCAATAAACTGTCCATACTGGCGTTCGCAAGGAATCGTTGTTTGAAGTGCGGTCTTGCCATCGTATGTAATCTTTTTGTTAAAACAGAACTAAATAAAGAGGATATATAGTACATGCATGCTTACGTATAAAACAGCGTGAACCAGTTCACTAATCACGATATAAAAGGTGGAATGGAAACACTTATCTCAGTAGCGCCCCCACTGACCCACCATGACATATGATTCCTATATACCTAATGTAGACTGATCAGTCCATTGGCTGATTTAAAAAAAAAAACTTTTTTGGTGTTGTCGGACTGAGGTCACAGCGAAAAAAAAAAAGGTTTTAAATATGAATATGCAGTGCTTTTTTTGTGACGGTACGCACCTTTTTCAATTATTACGTTTATTTTTAATTTACTACTAAATTAAAGTTAGGCAATGCATCACTGAATACCGACACCTATTTTTTTTTTTAGTATTTGAAAAAGCACTGTGAAGATGCGACAATAAATTATAGAGAAATTCATGGATATTCGATCGAGTTTGTGTTCCACTCGCTCCTCCATCTGTATGTCTTCTGTCTGGTACAGATGTGGTACACGTTTTGTTTCTCTAATTCTGGGATGAATCTTAAAATTTGCACGTTTATTTCAAGTGGATAACAATACATGAAAATATAATATATAAAAAAAAGATTTCTTAATCAATTAATGGTAATTAATATTTTGTTTATATTGAAATGAGTTTTAAACCTTGCATTATTGAGATATATAGCAGCGATTTTGCGGTTATTCCCCTTTGATACGCTTTTTTTTTTTTTTTGCTTGTGTAGTACGGAAATTAAAGCTTAGAGCCCCTTAAAGAGAAAACTCAGGGTTGACTGGTGTTATTGTATGTTCTGAGCAAACCATTTACAATATTGGCGGCGCTCTCCAATCAGTGAGTTATTCTTTTTTTTTACTTATTATCAGAACTATCCTTTTTGTTTACCTTGTCTTCTCACTAATATAACTCATAAATTAAGACGCGCTATACAAAAGCAATTTTAAAAATATCAAAACTTAATGTTCCTTTTAAATTTACAAATTATAATACAGTAATTAAATTTTAATCATTCTGAATTAGACTTAGATCAATGTTCTTTACTAGATATTTTCTACATTTATTGTGCTAATGATTATGACAATTCGATACTGTGTTCCTATTAGTATATCTAATTAATTACAAGAACACCAGTCAAACCCAAAGACCAAATTCTGTCTAAACAGATGGCCTTTCTTTGCTAAAAAAAATCTGGCCGTATTAATAAAAACGCAGTGGCTGTGAACATAAAGCATGCCAGATAGGATGAAGAAGAAATTCCATAAATCACTTCTGCTGAGATAATTCCTTTTTCCAAGACTCCATTGAAGCGTAGATTACAGTTTGAATTCAATCATTACCACCATTGTTCCTTTGCGCTATAAATTTGTTAAATTGTAAAAAAAATTATGAGGTGGATTATTTAAAACGAATAATTTCATTATAAGTGTGTTTTGTTATTTTTAGAAAGAGGCCATTGTCTTGGTGCGAGCCTCCAGACAAATGGCCTCATTAACTGGAGGGGCTGATTTGTGATCGCCGACGGCCCAGGTCCATAGAGTTGAAAAGAGGGGTTCTGGTGGTGCGAGAAAGGGGGGGGGGAGGACCGAAAAAGAGGCGGAGTAGGCGGGCGCCAAGGTCAAACCGTTGGTAGCAAATTGGTGATTACAGCTTTTGCTAGTTGCTCGTGATCACAGAGTGAAATATTATGGTCAGGGAGCAAATCTTTTTATCGCCTTTTAATATAAAGCCATTGTCTGTCCAATGTAACAGTCATGGTGGCCATTGTGAAGCCATGGAACTCGTGGCTCTGACGTTAGCTGCGGTCAAATAGAGGGGACCCGAGCTCGATTTAGTGCGTATAGTGTGGCATTATCGAATGGGGTGGGCGCAGAGAGAGGAATGGGTATCCTAAATAGACCTGAACATGTTAGGAAATAATGAATACAGAATCCGAACAGGCAGACTAAGGTAAAGACTTGTGAAATTTCACCTAAAGTTAAAATAAAAAGAAAAAAAAGGCTTTTTTTTATCAGATATAATGATCTTATTGACGTGTAGGCCATACTTATTTGAATTACTTGTTTTTTTTTTTTTTTTAGATTGAATCCATTCAAGAGAAATGTCTATATAAACTAGTTTGTCATATGTATATGAAAATGGAAATGTTATCAGCGTAAATTGAAGAATAATAAGGTTCATATGTGTTGTTATCATCATCATCAAACTCCACACGAGTGAGTGATCAAGAGGCTCAAATCTTATCGCCCAAATGCCCTCAGTGCACAATGCACGAAACTTTCCATACAAGTCAAGAACATATGGCTTCCCATTCCTGTCGTAACGTAAGTCGGGGATGTGTTGCAGTGTGTAGCCTAGTAAGCGTGACACGACTAAATAGCGTCGACAAAATAGCGCGGGTAAAATAGCGCCGACGAAATAGCGCGAAATTTCCCGACAAAATAGCGCAAGACCAAATAGCGCGGACTTATATACGATGTGTACAATAGTACCGAATTTTTAGTAATTTAATGTCCTGGGCAGCATTTTTGTTGATGTCTCTTTTTCATTATGAATAGATCTGAAAGTATGCCATATTTGCAGAGAACGAGAGTACTTTAAATTTTATACCATTCCCCTTTTTCACCAATGTTTATCTTATCTTATCTTATTTGATACAGACGTTACTTCAAAAAAGAAGATGATTACGTCCTACGCGTCATGCATTTAGTCATGCATATTAACCAATGACTTAAATTCTGCCAAGTCACTGGTTTTCCTGGCTAGCTCAGGGAAGAAGGAGTATTTGTACAAATAAATGCAAAACTTGATAAATATAAAATTTTGAAATGTGATTACCCCTTTCAAGCAGTGATGGAATTTCTACGTGACACTTCCTACAATTTAGCTTTGTGAAAGTTTGTGTATGTGTGTAACAATCTGACAAGTATCTTTGCCTGTTTTCAAAGTACACTTTTGGAATATAAATAAATGATCTATTATGAAATTATTCATTTTAGCTTGTTATAATTTTTACTTACTGTTTGCATATTTATGTTTTAAGATATTTAAAGTGTTTCCTGCAAATGACTGTAGAATGATGGTAACATTTAAACAAAAAACTATTGTCTGTATTCATATTTTAAGATATTTAAAGTAGTTCTTTCAAAATGACTGAAAAATATTTTTTCTGCGCTATTTTGTCGGCGCTATTTTGTCGGCGCTATTTTGTTCGCGCTATTTTGTCGGCGCTATTTTGTCGGCGCTATTTTGTTCGCGCTTTTTTGTTGGGGTACCCCTTGTAAGGTACCATTACCTCAGGTTCAAGAATATAAGTATGCCTTCCCCCTCTCTAGATTGGGGTTAGTTGTGGTAAAAAACTAATTTAGGCCGTACTTATCAATACATTTATTTAAAAAAAAAAGCATTCTTATGTAGATACTGTCTTTTAAGTCAGAAATATAATTTAATAACTGTAAAAAATGGATTTAAAATTATGTAAGAATTCGTCCATTACTTTTTTAAAATGTTATTTTCAAGTGTCCCTATTGTTTATGGGCCCGAGCTCATTTAACCCTCCGACGTTGTTCGCTATAGATCCATGTACATGATTTTGTATCATTTCACATTTTCATAAAGGTGTTTACATCCTTAATACATCATTAATACATCATTAATATGAGGTGTATGACTCAGTTTCATAAACCGTAAGGGTGGGGAAGGGGGGTTAAATTCGAACTAGGAATTTCAAATTCGACACTGAACGTGACCTGAGCTGAAGTTTGCTGAGACGTCAATCATTTCACGATTACTAAGTTAGTCATAAATACAATGGATTGATTGCAAAGAAATTATAGTTCCTTCCCCAATCCAAAGAGATTGTCCCAGACCACACTGGGCAGGCTGAAGGTGAATGGACATGCCCCAGACCACACTGGACAGGCTGAAGGTGAATGGACATGCCCCAAACCACACTGGACAGGCTGAAGGTGAATGGACATGCCCCAGACCACACTGGGCAGGCTGAAGGTGAATGGACATGCCCCAGACCACACTGGGCAGGCTGAAGGTGAATGGACATGCCCCAGACCACACTGGGCAGGCTGAAGGTGAATGGACATGCCCCAGACCACACTGGGCAGGCTGAAGGTGAATGGACATGCCCCAGACCACACTGGACAGGCTGAGGGTGAATGGACATGCCCCAGACCACACTGGACAGGCTGAAGGGGAATGGACATGCCCCAGACCACACTGGACAGGCTGAAGGGGAATGGACATGCCCCAGACCACACTGGACAGGCTGAAGGGGAATGGACATACCCCAGACCACACTGGGCAGGCTGAAGGGGAATGGACATGCCCCCAAACTAAAATCAATAAAATAAAAAGAAAAATGTAAACGTTCTGTTGAAAAGAGGCGTGGCCAATGATGGCGGAAACAGTCGGAGAATAAAAATACTTGGCCACCACTAGTTTAATCCAATGTAAACGGGGAGATAATGAATCCGATGAACATAAATATTTCAACTGATTAGAATTTCGTCATCAATGGTCATTGTCTATAACAGGCTTCTCCTGTATCTCACATCTGATTCCTCGTAAGGGATGCTGTGACAGTTCTCGTAACCATAATAATAAAAGTTCCCCTTTAAGACCTTGCAATCTATAGGGCAGATGGTGTAAAGGTCATCAGTTTCTGTGACCAACGGTTAACAAGGGTGTCATGTGGACAGCACAACGACCAAACGCCTTTACTTTTCCCCAACTGATGTCAGGTACCCATTAGAGCTGGGTGAACTCAGAGGCGCCCAAAGATCTCAAAATTCAAAATCCCAATCTTCACCAAGATTCGAACCCGGGACTCCTGTTCGGAAGCCAAAAAGCCCTTTACCGCTCAGCCACCGCACCTCCAACCATAGTAAATTCACTCCACATTTTTACTTGGAAATAAACATCTTTGTCATCTGTCTGCGAGACGTTCAATAGCTGCTGCCAACGAGTTTGCCCTCCGGACCAGGATCTGGGTCTTGTCCACCAAACTGAGGGGGGCGTGAGTTAAGATCTCTTAAATCTCGATGTAGATTAAGAATCGAATTCATCTCTTGACTCAAACTATGTTTGATGAGAGACTAAAGGTAGTATGGAAACCTTTTCTCAATGGATTTCATTCACCAATCGTAAATAAACAGCATTGAGCCACGTGTTTCCCAATACAAATTACGATCTAGTTTTAATCAATAATGTTTATCACGTGTCAGTATTTTTTCGTTGTTATATCAATATTATCACGTGATCGTTCGTTTCGGTGAATGAGGTCCACATCCTCAAGAGATTGAACCGTAGCACACGGATCATGTTATAGCATCGCTATACGAATGCTACAAACGCTGGTTAGATGGAATATAGATCTAATGATTGAAGATTATAATAATCTACAACTTTCTCTTATAAACTTTCCACTGGTTATATTAAACACGTCATATCTTACTTTCTCATCGGCGTCTGGGACGTCTTGGATAGCCTCTCACTCGCGTCTTTATGTTATTCGTTTTGGTATCGCCATTACTAAAATGTGTTCTTGCGAAGCTACTTGGCGATTTTAGTTACCTATATGCTCCCGATAAAGCTTAGAACTTTTTTTGGGGGGTATAAAATAAATAAATCATATTGATTCGTTTGCCCAGCAAACTTTTTAAATACGGCTTATTTGTTCGAGTTTGATATGTCCTGCCCTACACAGCAACATCTTTTCGACCTTCGTAAATCGAGAAAGACATACACGTAGATAAATTCTAACATAAAATGTGGGGAAATAAGCTAGACTTTTCAGCAATATGACCTGTTATTTAGGTATGTTTTATTATAATAAAGTCTTCAATAATTTATAATGAATCCATTCATACGTTAAGAACCTTCTCACCCAGAATGATAAACTTTGCAATCGTCCTTCACTCTTCATACATCTCTCCCTCTCTCTCTAATAAAACTTTACCAAATTGAAAGCGACATTTTAATTAGACTCTCCGCAAGCGACTTCTAGACAATATCCGTGATTAAAATGGAATATAATCATGGGAGGCGCAGACAGTGCCCTTGCAAGAAAACTAAAAGAGGGCTGGAGAGTCAGAGGGAAGGGGAGAGAGAGAGAGAGACTATCATAATAAACAATTACCCCCACCCTCTCTTTCTTTCTACCCTCGTGCTCCGCCCTACGCTAGAGCGGCCCCCAGAAAGTGAGAAAATTGCAATGAACATTTGCCGCAAGCAGTATCGAGCCAAGAATGAGCCCGACTAATAGACACGGCCAGTAGCCTGTCAGTTTATTAAACTGGTTTAGCCGGCGGTGAAAGGGAGATGGAACCAGAAAGAATTGGAGATAATTTTTCGGCCGGGAGTTAAACGGTGTTACTCATTAAATAGTCATCAGTTCCCGGGACTGAGTTCCTCTCCCCCACACCAGCCCCCCCTCTAACCCCCCCCCCCCCCACACACCCACAGCCTCCATCTTTCTGTCGCTTGTCTAAACCAAACTCTTTCGTCTCTGGAGTTGAAATCTGTGTGTTTTCTTGGCAGACAATCTCTCTACCCCCCTCCCATTCTCTTCTGCCCCCCCCCCCTTTTTCATATTAGTCTTAATTTCATTTTTTTGGGGGTCGCACACATTGCGATACTGCCTATCATTCTAATATTATTTGTTCACATTTAAAGAAAACAAAAAAAAACTATACCAACTTGCAAAAGTTTGGGTCACGAGGCCTTCATCAGCTAAAAACAAACACAAAAGATGATTTTTGTTTTTATTGTGTGCTAAAGTTTGTCGTGTATGTCACATGCTACTACAACAATTTTGCCTGTATCAGATGTGGCAAAGTATATAGGTCATAACTGGACTCATTCTTAAACTTTAGGAAGACAAGGCCTTTACGCCTTACAGATATTTGAGTGTCAGTGATACCTTACAGTTCTTAACTTATAAATTACAGACGTTACTTCCAAAGTCTTTGGTTTTCCTGGATGATTCGTGCAACCCATTTATTGCTGTAATGTCACTAAAGAAAAAGGAACACTTTGAAGATTTGGTCCTAGCATATGGAATAAGAAATGTCCCTTTATCTTTGTGTTTTTCTGAGTATTTTATTAGGTTGTGATGATGTGATCTTGCATTTATAAGTTATGGTTCAATGTTGTATGTATTATTGCTACTTTACTTTCTTCAAAGGTCTTTACCACGTGACAGCAAGCTATTGGTCTCCACTACCCACAGGCTGCGAAGTCGCAGGTCAGTGATGAGGCCTTCTATAACGAATGGCCTCGGTATAACATCCATAGAAAGCTGACTTCTTCAATACTTGAATGCGATGCTGATGTACATGTACGTACCACTCAACCAAACTAGTAAACAAAAACAAAAACAAAAACATTTAAAATACTTTTTTTTTTTAAAGACAATACCTCCTCTATACAACTAATAAGGTGATTTTTTTCTCCTAATAACTAATGAATGTTAGATTAAAACACAATGGAACATATTTTTTTTTACCCCTTCCATTCCCTGAGAAACACTCCTAGATAAGTGAATGTATAGATCTACTACACCTTATAATATTCCAATGATAGATCTTTAGATCTAGACTTAGAAGACGATGCGCAAAATTTTCCTGAACATTAATTTATCAAACTCTTCAAGGAATGCGGAAATACCTGTTCAAGATATGTCTCTTTTTCATTCTCTAGCCAAATTTGTTTTTTTTTTCATTTGTTTTTTTTTACTTCAAAAAACTTTAGTGGTCAACTTGTTCGGACAATTTAAAATTAAAATTAGTAGCGATGTTGTTATTGTTGTTTTTTTGTCTCAGAATACGCTCTTTATATCCTAATAATCTAACACTTAAAACTGTGTTTTAATAATTATTATTAAATTAAAAAAAAAACTCTTTAAATTTATTTATTTTTCACAGGCTATAAAATTAGCCATAAAATTCTCAAACAAAAAAATTCGATAAAAAGGTCTAAATATCTGGAAATCTCCAGAATACATAAAATCTGTGGGAAATGACCATAATTTTTGTACTGCACTCAAATTTCGTTGTTGAAAAGAAAATCATACATCAGGACATAATTTGACCAAAAACAGACAAAAATATTTGATTAGCTTGGACCCGACATCTGCTGCCGCTTACTGCAATACTTCACTAAGCATGAATGTCAGCTTAATTAAGTAAAATGGATGCTATCAATAGTAATATTATAATCTAGAGAAACTGATAGCAGGGCGGTCATTTTGTGTGTATGTGTGCGTGTCTATTGATAGCCTGCAAAGTTATCCTCAGTTTTGACAATCTGTTGTCACGTGGCTCTTCAGTTTTTGATTTCTTTTTCCCGTATGTGTTTGTACGAGGGTCTCGTTCTCCAAGCTGTTCCATGCTCTTCTGACAATTTGATCCGCGCTGCAGCGAAGCCAACTTTTTAATTAACCACAAAACTTCTAGACCCCCCCCCCCTTTCGCTATGACGTCATTGGAGAAGCGGTTAGGGCTAATCCAGAAGTTGTTTGCCTTCTGTGTGGTGTTGATGATTGATCCTATCTTTCTTATTGATGGATTATTGGAAACTAGGGACGATCACCGCGACGCCTGCCCGTGTGCCAGGCACTTGACGCAGTTGCCTGATTGTATAAAAATCAATTAATGACACCTTTTTGATATATGAAGTGTTCATATAAGTAAGTGCATGAATCTGCGCCATCTTTGACGTAGCAAAAGGGATTACTTTTGGTGCTAGGAAAGAGTAATATGAACGAGCAGTCTTAGTGAGGCTATAAACTATTAAAGATCTTCGCGATAAACTAAACAAGGTCAAGGACGCTAAATGAAACGTCACTGTTGCCAACTAAATAAACAAGCGTTTACGTCATTTTTAACAACATCTCATCGCATGGATGTTGATCTCCGTATCAACTCTCTTTTATTGTTGTAGCTAGTTGTCTATTTGTTTTTTCTAAATAAGTTTTAAGTCACAGAGTTAAAGTTTAATGCTTCGTCCGAATTGACGCTTTTCCTATGCTACAAACAGAAGCGCTCATATAATTTCCTTCTGCAATACTAAAACGTGCAAAAAACTCATCATGTATATATATGATATATCAGGTGCGTAGCTAGGAATTTTCCATCATTTGTGGGCCCCCGGGGGGGGGGGTGGCTTGACCTCTTTGGAGGCCCCTGCATTTCGCGTAATATTTAATCTAAAAAAACAC
This sequence comes from Biomphalaria glabrata, assembly GCF_947242115.1. Taxonomy (NCBI): domain Eukaryota; kingdom Metazoa; phylum Mollusca; class Gastropoda; family Planorbidae; genus Biomphalaria; species Biomphalaria glabrata. The sequence goes on from NC_074711.1 coordinate 78,519,311, forward strand.
TCATTTGTGGGGCCCCCCTCAAGTGGGGCCCAGGGGGATGTTCAATTTCCCCCCTCCTTCCCCACCCTAGCTACTCCTCTGAATGTCGTGTCTCTTATTGATGCTAAAATGTCTTTGCACCTAATGTACAATTACTTGTCCCATGTGGAAGGGGGGGTGTAAAACATAATGATGCAGGCTAGTTCACAGCTCGGGTGGCGACACACGGTCTCACAAGTCGTTTGATCCAACCGTGCTCACGATAAAGTGAAATGGCATGAGCATATTTGAATGTTTAGAGCTTCGTGGAGTCGCGTCAAGAATTTAAATCTGTGTTACGTGATCTGAGGTCTTTCTACAGTTGGAAATAAAGACTATAGTGGTTAGAATGTCCATATATTTCAAACACGCAGACGCACAACGTCTTTGTGGCTTAATGTCAGGTCATTTTAAAACTGGCATGATCATCTCAACCTAGAGATTTCCTCTTTGTTTATGTTTTGGGTTGGGGTTTTGTCACGTGTGTGTGTGTGTGCTTGTGTGTGTGTGTTTATGTATAATAAAGGTCTGTATTGTTGTAACCCTATTCGCAACGCAATAGGGTTAACTGTGTGTGATCAGCTGACATATGTGACTTAGGCCAGTAATACAGTTTAGTGTGCTATATCGAAGGGCAAGGGACAGTACTGGCATAAACTTTGCACGTTAATAGGACCCGGGTTATGGTCATCTGATCATAGGCCTGCGTGGACCAGAGACACAGTGTGTGTAAGACAGTGCAGTCAAAACAGGACAGCGAGTAGACTGGGACTGTAAGTCTGTCATGAAGTCGGTCCTGGTGGAGTCCTGAAGTGAATGTACGAGTCCAGGAAGAGATAGAGACAGTAGAGTTTATTCGTTTAGTACTTTGATGTACAGTATAGCATTTTTAGTGTTGATGTATTGCCAATTGTGTCATATTGGCTGTTCTAATTGACCATTATTAAAGCCACAGATTATTCGGAGCCTTGTCGTCAGGTTCTTGATGTGTTAGATTTGCTGTGTTGTGTTTAGCAGTGTTTACAGAAGGCCTGATTAGGAGAGATAAGCTTAACAGTATTTAAGAATTTCACCCCCTGAATAGCTCTACTCTATCCCTTGTCTAGTTTACCCGCAAACTTGGTATTGATTTGAAATCTTGGAATCATACGAATGTGTGTTGTTACGAATTAGCAGACTGATTAATGTTATAAAGTCTAAAGTAATCGAATCCTACTGTAGCAAATGACAATATCGTTGAGGGAATCGATCTATTGATAGCATTGAGAAACATGCTGCGCTGAACAGCAATGAACTTTTGAAACAATAAAATAAATAAATTACATCTAGCAATCGATACCAATTATAAATCTCCTTTAAATAACTTGTATTTTGCAAGCTTGTATTTTGTTTGTCTGTATGTTATTTTGAGGCAATTAAAAGTTCATTGGATAATATTGAGACTATTTGGAGGGTTTTAGAAGCAGAAAAAAACAAACTTGCATTGACTTAACTATAAGTCACGTGACGTGACGTATCAAGGTTGCATGACGTAAACAGAAGTTTCCCCGTTACAATCGATTATAAATATTTCGTATTTCTACTAAGTAGTGTAAAGAATGTGTGGTACGACAATGCTATTTTGACTTCCGTTTCTCGAATGTTCCTCAACTTTCTACTTTCAATTTGGTCATGCATAAAAGAGAAGACAAACTTGTTTGGGGGTTTGTTTCACTTCAAAGTTTGATAGTAAGTTATTTTTGGTTTTTGAAATTGAATTATATTGTGCATTCTAACTTTTGAATTGTGTGTGTGTGTGTATTAATTGTAAAGGAGCGCGGTGGCTGATAGATTAACAATTATTTGTCCGAAACGAGGAGTTTCAGGTTAGAATCTCGGTGAAAAAGGGAATTTAAATTTCGGGATTTTTAGGGAACCCCCTGAATCAAACCAACTCTAATGGGTACCTAACATTATTTGGGGAAAAGTGAAGGCGGTGGTCGTTGTGCTGGCCAATTGCTACCCTAGTTAACCGTCGGCCATAGAAATAGATGACTTCTACATCAAGGGGTAGTTTACTTTACTTTCGATTATGATTATCCCATTATTCGGTTATTTAAGAGGCTCCCCCCCCCCCACACCAATCCTAATTTTCCCGGCATTGATGTTTAGTCCCAAGACAAAGTGTTTAGAATTACGCACTTCTATTCATGATTCAACGCCTGCGTCACACTATACAATCAACAAGCAGTGTTAATTGAACTTGCTTCATCGCAGATAGATATAAGGTACTTTGACAACTACTTTGAGTATCCCTTAATAACTAAAATATGATTAGCAACCATTATAGACGAGGGATGCCTCGTAATTTTTTCACAATATTTATGTTAAAAATAATTGAGTCCAAAGTTATGCTCTTACAAAAAAAAAAGTAGTCCCCCGGTTGACAGCAGCAGATCTGTGGGTAACAGTAGGGTTAACTGGCGCTAACAGCGGGCTATCTAGTCTTGAAGCTAACGCGGAAAGTTTCTAATCAACAACCTTTTCATCGCCGCGCTAACAAAGTCCAACAATTTCGGTTAATATTGTGTCAATGGGGCGATAATTGTTCTCGCTGTCAAGTACAGAGTGCCCGCCAATCCAGTGACCTCCCTTTCTCTCCCCCCCCCCTCCCCCTTTGCCTTCCCCATCTCCTATCCCCTACAGACTCTTGGTGGTTACAGCGCTCACGGGCCCAACCGTGGACTAATTGCCAATATTGTGGTCCCCGGCTCTGACTGTGATTGCCCCATCCAGTGTGAGTAGTGAAAACAAGGGGGCACACAATGGGACGCCCTGAGGTGCCCATTACTCAAAGAATAATTTATTTGTTTGTGCGTTTGGTGTGTGTAATATTTCCGTGTAATATGAATACATTTCTGTTGTAACAAAACGAATACGCAGTCTATACGTAGTGTAAGCAACAGGAAGTTAGAGGATTGTGGGCCGGGTGAAGCACCAAATATTCATTTCGACACCAAACAGTTCACTAGGATGTCATGTGACATACACAACGATCGACCGCCTTTACATGTCTAGGTTCCAAGACCTCTTTTGAAACATATTTATTGAACTATTTATACATTGATATAGTTCTGATAGTATATCACTATCGGTCGAAAGCAAGAAGATGTACTAGTGGATGGTCGACTTGCTAACATCATCCTCCCCCACCCAACAGAACATTCTGGACAATTTAAGGTAAATCAATATTTATCTGTCTTTTTGAATGAATTCTCTTAGTTTTTAAAGAGATTTGACCTCAAAGAGCTTTAAGTATGAAAAAAAGACTACATAAAAACAGAAAAAACATTTAAAAAAAAAAAAAAAGCTTATATTAAGTGTAGTATCCCCCAATAGAAAGAAAACTATATGGAGAGCTCCCAGATTTGGAAACCACTGCGCAGTTCATCTCATGTATTGGTCTAGTCATATGAACACTCCAACATAAAAATAAGAACGATGAAGAAGAAGTGTGGTATCGATAAGTTTGGAACAATAATATATTTAAATTTGTGATAGATCTAGACTAACAACAATAAATCAGAGCGATTACAATAATTTTAACATTTGTCTGTCTGCCTGTCTGTCTCTGCTTATCTCGCACTCTTTTTCTTTCTCTCTCTCATTCTTTCTCTCTATGTTTGTCTTATTATTTAAAGCAATTATGCTTAACCGTCCTCATGGTTGTTTACCTGTCGTCTGTCTCAAGACGTAAAGCTAATGTCCGTGTTCATTCCCGTCGATACAATCGTCATCACAGTGAAATAAAAAAAAAAAAGAGAAACAGAAAAATATCGTGACATGAGACTACAGAAACACAGAGACATGAGAGAAAGAGAGAGAGAGAAAGATAGAGGGAAATAGAGAGAGAGAGAGAGAGAGAAAGAAAGAGAGAAAAAAAAGAAAAAAAGAGAACGGAGACAAGGAAAAGAAAGAGAAAAATGTAGTCATGAAGATAAAGATTATATGTAACCCCCCCCCCCCCCCCAAAACACACACACAGAGCAACTCGGAAAGCTTTAAGAAGAACAAATGTAAACCAAATGGCGGACGAAAGTACAAAACTCTACTATAGTCTCTAGACACGGTAGGATCACATATATGATAGAAACAAACACTGAAAATAAAGACAACGTTTGACTGACTAAAACAAAAACAGAACAACCTCAAGCTCAGAAAAACACAAACGTCAATGGAAGGATATAAAGACAAAGAGAGAGAAGAAAAAAGTAAGACAAAATTGAAGGAAGGGATAAAAGGAAGAGAGAAAGAAAGGAAGGTTGAAGCGTGAAAGAAAAAAACTCTAGACAAACAGAACGTATTGCCATGAACTATGTTATTAGCTCCCCTTAACTCAATCAATCGCCGAGAAATTTACCGCTGATTTCGTTTGAATTCCCAGCCTGCCATTGTCAAGCCCACCCCGACCATTCTGGAGGACCTGTTGAGCCAGTTGAATCGAGGAGACTGCCCCGCCCCCTATTTCCCCCCCCCCCCTCCCTAAGACTCGACTGTAATCATCGTACCGGAAGCAACGAGCCCCCTTTTCTCCTCTAATCCCGCAGCCAACCGGTCACCCGACACTATTATTGGGTAACGCTTCTCGTTTTTCCACCCAGCCAATGGGAACAGGCCTCGGTGACTACTTCTGCTTGTCGAGTGATGGCCGCTAAGCGCTTGATTGATTGATTTCTTGAAGTCGTCTGAGGTCTTGTAGGGAGTAATGGGGCAATTAGCCCCCTCTAACTTTTGATTCCCCTTCCAATGAGGATCATTTCAACGGCGCGAGACTCTTGGATATATAAAAACAGAATCACTCTTTCCGTCGCTTGTTAATCATCTCACGTCTGCTTCTTTTTATCCCGAAATTCCAAATATTATCGTTGTAATATTCCGTCAACTTTTTGTTTTATTGTGCAATTCGGATGTGAATTTTGTTTTTGAAAATTTCGACTCGGAATAATTGCTACGAATCAATTAGCTTGTACAGCTACAAGACCAATTAGTATCTTGTGTCTGTCCACATTGTGTACATATATCATTTCTATTACGCCATGGTGCATCCGTGATGATAATCGATCCATTTGTCGTGTTTGGAGAACAAAGCAAAGCGTAGTCGTATGCTGATTTATTTCGTTGAGTGAGATGGATTCAAAGGACCTCACCAATTTGACAATAACTCCGCCTGCCTCTGAGTCTTCACCATCTCTGACCATGACACCATCGCCTGAGAGCGCCAAACATTCGCCTCAGATGAAGAGCAGCCAGCAGGCCAAGCGTGCCATGCCGTACAGCATAGACAGCATCCTGGGAGTTCGTCCAGCGGACCGGGAAACTTCTCCGGCAGCGAACGAGTTGAAATTTAATTCAAACACAGGTTTGTCAGCGATGTGGCTTACTCTTTGTAATGACAATGTTCTTGGGTGCATAGCTTGAGGTTACCTAACGTACACGCATCATTAAATAAGGGAGTGTAGCAACACCGAGGTGTTTCGCTATAAGTCACCAAGTACTCACAGGCACACACATACACAAGCAGTGACACTCCACGACTGCACCAAAATCTAAAGTATTCCTACACTCTCCTACAAATACACATATTTCTACAAGTCTTGACATCTAAGTTAATAGACTGTTTTAGAATGTTATCTACTTCATGTGCTTTTGTTCAAGTAAAAATTTACCTTTACGTAGATCTAGAGCTATTTCAAACTCTATAGAGTTTTCGTAGGCAGCCCCCATGGGCTCTCTTTTTGGTAAGCAATGTACATTGACAGGCAAGTTTTGATATTTTTAATTTGTCTATCATAAGGTTGTAATTAGATTACATTAACACTGCTAGTGTTTGTTTTTTTTGAACGATGAATACATCAAAAGTGACCTATTATTGTATTCATTGATTAGTAATTAATACTTAATAATAGAAAGATATAAGTGTAGGTTTGGGTGCACAAAAAGTCCAAGAAAAGCTTCACATGTGTGAATAACAGAGACTATGAACTACTTTTAGGTCTAGTAGGCTATGAACCAAAATCCTCTATTAGTCTATACAAAGCATAAAAAGTTCAATTTACCTTTGCCCTCGATCAATACAGAACCCATGGAAAAAAATATTCATAATTATAATATGTAATTATTTAAGGGGTGTACACAATCGTTTGGGGCGCGGTGGCTGAGTGGTTAGGCGCTTGGCTTCCGAACATGGGGTCCTGTGTTCGAATCTCGGTGAAGACTGTGATTTTGATATTCGGGATTTTTAGGGCGCCGCCTGAGTCTAATGGGTACCTGACTTTAGCTGGGAGAAACGTTAGAGCTGTTGGTCGTTGTACTGGCCAATGACCAATTGCTCGTTTATCGTCAATCTTTAACATCCTCTGCCCTGTGGACCTCAGAGCCTGAAGGGGGAACGTTGCTGGATAAACTAAACTTCATATATCTCGGTTTTTAAACATTTAGATATGTGCATACAATTTGCATACTTGATTTTTAAAAACAAAAGGCGCTTTTTGTTTTGTTAACATATAGATCTAGGTATTTGACGCACCTTTAAACACATAGGAAAGTTTAATATATTTCTTTTTACATTGTTTTGGCAAACAGCAATAGTTTATAAATATAACCAAAAAAAAATGTCTCCCGTGTTGCTACATAGTAAACTAATGGTAAGAACTTCATACTATTATTTGAACGTTTTATAATGGCTTGCATAGTTCATTATGAATACAAAAGAGTTTCAGGAAACCAAAGGTAGTCGTAGCAAAATTTTTTAGCATTCTACAGAAAATGGTAAAATCGATTTTTCATTAGCGCTTCTGGCACAGACGAACAAACTACACAAAACTAACTTTTGTCATTTCGACACCATTCCCAGTATTTTTTTTTTTTCAAATTGAAAAATTAAAAGTTATTTATAAATAATTTGTGATACATCTCGGATCTGTTGTATTGTGCAGTTGTTTTTTTTTTTTTGTTTATTGTTTTTATTCAGGTCTTCTTTAATTTGCATTTTCTTATTGAAAAAAAAAAGCATGGTCTTAAGAATCAGATCTTAAAGTAGATAGACTGCTCGAAGCATGCTACAGAAGACATACAGCGTCCAAATCACAATGAGCAGGTGTACAATGATAAACACAGAACTATAATCTCACTATAAATAATGCTTAAGATATGAAACTAGCTAATGCTGATCATTTATTAATTGAGTTAAACCCAACTTGTCAGTCACTGTTGACAGTTGATGCTATTATAATGGCAGATTATTCTCCTCCTAAATCTGTAATAATTCAAATAGGATCCCAGTTTAAGCCAATGAAGCCTGCCAAGTCTAGAGGATTTAATTACAACTGCTGAAATAAATCAATTCTACCTTTTTTGTTTAAAAAAAAAAGTCGATTAAGATTTAGGAGCCTATTTTTATTTTTATACTCTACATAGCAGTACAATGAAATATGTATTGACCTTTATTTTAAATGTTAATTTTCAAACATTCCACCAACTTTATCTCAAATAAAGAACAAGACAAACACACTTGTCTACAGATACTGACAGCATTGACTACGTTGACATGTATCTATACAAACGAATACAAACAAGACTAGGTTATAATTAGAAACAACAAACAAACAAACTATAATTAAACAGTGACTAAATGTGACGGTCAAGTAGGTAACCAAAAAAAAAAATCTAGGTAGGAATGGTGATCACATGACTTAGATATAAGCTCCAATTAATGTAATAATGTAGCCTAATAAATCAAACTATTTTTGGTGGATCAGGCAGCTATCAATTGAAAAGTAGTTTCCATGCTATCCCAGTTTAATGATTGTTTAAACAGAAAATAGAAATGTTACACTATAGAAAGTACGATATATTTCAATCCTTCTCGCCCTACACACATATACATAATGAATATATTGTTTATAATGTAAGTGAGATTGAAATCTCTGAGATACAGTAGCAACTACTATTGACAGATATGTTAATGTTATTTGTTACAGCAAGCAGAATATAAACACATATAATGGGTTCTTTTATTTCACATACATCTAATTCATAAAGTTTTTTTTTTTTAATTTCTTTTTTACTTTATTTTAAATATTTTTTTTTCCTTTTTTAATTTATATATATACTAGGTATTAGAAAAAGTGGAATCTCAAATGTTCATGTTCACCAATAAATTCATTAAAATTCGCTTAAGCACTCTTTGCATAATTATAGTTCAGTTTTGAATCCGTGTAGTGCGAAAAATTGGTCGTCCCTCGCAGCGATTTATTCAAACAAAGCAAAAGTCATGGCATTATTTCATATTATATGTGACAATTGCCTTGCATATTAAAAAAAAATACAGTTGTAAAATTTGAAACAATTTAGTTTTCGGGTCTGGTCAATAAGCATATATTTATATCTCCAAGATTAAAAACATTTTTAGATAAAATGTTGAAGTAGTTATAGAAATAAATATTGTATATTGAAATATTGCTCTATTAAAGTAGTAGGCGGCCTATATTAGTAAAGGGTAAACATCTATACAATCCAAAGACTTTATTCGTCCTGGTTATTAAATATCTACTTGTACAATGGGCTTGCATTAAAAAAAAAAGATCGTAGGCCTATTTCATTGTATAAAACAAAATGGGGTGGTCTCAGAAGACCTAAACATATTTTAGCATACTACAGAATTATGCTGCAGTCGGATTTAATTAATGATTTTTTTTTCTCGTGAAACATGACAGACGGACGGACTGATAAACAGAAAGAATGCACAAGCTAAAAGCATTTATCTTGTTTCCGAGAACGCAAAAATGAATACATTTATTTTTTTAAGCTCGCTTAGTTGTTTTAAATATTTGTTTACTTTGGCGAATCATAACTTTTGATTGTCAGACTTTGGTTTGGCCTAGACATAGAAGAGTAACAGTATAGGGGAAGAGAAGAAATAAGGAAAGAAAGAAGGAGAGAGAGAGAGAGAGTGAGAAAGAGAGGGAGGGGCTGAAACAGGTAACTTAAAGAAAAAGAATATTTCAACATTATAGCAAAGAACTATAGGACAACTTACATTTTAACAACTGGTTCCATGGTGTAATGGTTAGCACTCTGGACTCTGAATCCAGCGATCCGAGTTCAAATCTCGGTGGGACCTAAATTATTTTTCTTTAAATTTATCTTTTTTATTTTATTTTAATTTGTAAAAAAAACAAACAAAAAAATAAAAAACAAACTTGTAGCATTTCCATATCAACACATTGCGATAACATCTACTATTGGGATTTCTATCTTATCTTATCTTATATAATACAGACGTTACTTCAAAAAAGAAGATTTCTATTTAGTGATATGCCTACTTCAAACTATTGTAGAATTGGCAAACCTGAATAAAATTACATTCTTTATTCTTTATTGACGATACCCATATATAGATTAGGGAATATCCACACAGAAATGGCTACTAGACTATGGTAATGACATCAGCATTGTCGCCCTTGTTGTTGATTTGGCGAGGTAAAGAACGAATGTTGAGCCTTTTTTCATTCTGTGGGGCAATGTTTACAAACCTTACATCAACTCACTCTGTCTGTCTGTCTGTCTGTCTGGTAAAAATTTTAGAACACGTTATTTCTCCCGCTTCCCATTCTAGGATCATGTTGAAACTTTGAGCGATTACTTAGTGTCTATTACATGACATGAATCAATACAAAAAATTAATCAGATAGTAAATTAATTAATGGTATTTTTTATTTAAAAAAAGGGAAATAAATCTTACAGTATTTAGATAGATGTCTGTAAATATGCAGTTCTTTGCCTTATAAAAGCTATGTTTTTTTTTCTTAAAGTAAAACAACAATATAAAACAACAACAATAAAAACGTCCAAACTAAAATAGTGAGTGTCAATGGAAGAGGATCTTATTAGTACCAAGCTTATATCAACTCGCTCTGTCTGTCTTTCTGTCTGTCTGGTAAAAAGTTTTCCATTATCCTATTCTAGGATCAAGTTGAAACTTTGCAAAATTATTCATTGTACCCGACAAACATTAGTTTGCATCTCTTTATTATTATGAGTCGTCACAGATGTCTATCAAGTTCCATGTACGACATTGTTACAGCATTCACGAGTCTAGACGCATGTAGAAACAATATTTACCTCGCTTATTATCAATTCATTCAGTCTGTTTGTCTGTCTGGTACAATTATTTTACACGTTATTTCTCCCACTTCCCATTCTTGGATCAAATTGAAACTTTGCACAATTATTTATTGTTGATGACAACACATGAATCAATAATAATAATAAAAAACTCCAGTTATTTAAACAATAAGTTGTAATTAATTAATTTTTTATATACTTACTCTTGTCAAGGCTAAGGTAGAAAATTATATCGTAGGCTAAAATTATTTACAAACAATAGTCTAATAAAACATTCTATTTTTATTAGTATTAACTTAAATTGCTCAGTGGTAAAACAGATCGAAATTCTATCATAGAGACTAAAGTTGGAATTCAGATCCGAGCATTTTTTTTTTTTTTTTGGGGTATTGTTTTTGAAAAGTCAGAACGCAAACTTTTCTCCCATATACCCCCTCTCCCCACTGGTCCACAAAAGTGATTGGATAATAGCGCACTGATCGTGCTGTAAACATGAAAGTTGCGTAAAACATAAACAATTAATAAAAATATTTCCAATCGCAAAAATTTTGTATTGTTAGTTTAGATCTACTAAAATTTATTTACGATTGATTCAAAATAATTGATGCCATTTCACGCAATGAAAGCGAGTGGTTTTAAAAGTATCTTATATATTTAATTCTAAATCGACCACCGGCTGAAAATAGTTATGTCTACTCTGGATGAGGCAAAATATAAAGCTCGCAGTTGGGGCTCTGCGTAGCCACGGGAAATACTGCATTCCTCATTAATCCTTGGACTCGAAGCTTTTTATTTATATAGTATGCGCCATTGTTATTCGAAATTATTTATAAAAAAAAAATTAGCAAAGTGTTTTTTTTTTGTTTTTTTTAATGTTTTTTTCAATTTTACGTTTTCCAAGTCACGTTGAGCTGTTTGTTTTTCTATTTGAATTATGCCCAAGATTATGTCTATTCCATGCTTAAGTAAATTAATCAGATTAAGACTCGTCCACAAACAGAGGAGACTGATTAAGATTACTTACCAGCTTAAGTAGTTCGGGTTATTTTTGTTCACAGCTTCATTCCATTTTAATCTCTCGATCTAGTCCTCAGTATTTGGAAACACACTCGTGTCAGCCTGGCAAACTAGTCAAGCTCCAAACGCTAAAATTTCACAAAAGGCAAAAGTAGTCTATTTAAAATAAAAGTGAAATCTAGCGATCGATGTTGCAAATGATGTAAATGCCGTCTGTTTCTGAGGTCCAAATCTAACGATGTTGACAGCACAATGAGTTCGAATCCCGACTTGAGTTGTGTTTGCTGAGAGCCTTAAAACCTCCCAGATATCCCCTTCCACTACTGGTTAGCTAAAGAAATAGGACCATATAGCACTTATCATATAGCACTTAGCATATAGCACTTAGCATATAGCACTTAGCATATAGCACTTATCATACAAGCATGAACGATGCGCTTTACAAAAGCAATTTTTTAAAAATCTTTTTTTTTGTGTATGTAACTGCTTCACCAATCGGCCACCACGCTCCATAAGTATTTTATATGAAGTTGTGACCAAACATTTTTTGTGGCCAAACCTTTTTGGTATGTGTTCTGTGTAAAGCCTGATTTTCCAAGTGACACTGGAAACAATAAGATTTGAAACAAATCGATACTTAAGTGACTTTTTGTTTAAATTTAAAATCTCGTAAGACTGAAGAATAATTTAAAGGAGTTGTTTTTTTTCAGATGCTTCCAATTTTTTTGTTTTGTTTTGCCTACTTTGGCGCACCAAATTTTTTTTTACATAACATTTACAAATTGTATATTTAAAACACATTTTTTAAAATGTGTATCGTGACCTATATAAAATTCGCTATCATACGTTCCTAACATCCTCCTCGGGCCGCTTGTTTGTATACTGTGTGTCTGTGGCATTTAGTTCTCAAAAACAGAAACTAAAACTAAAATTAGATTTACGCGTCGCGTGCATTATGTTTCAAATAGATACAATGTCATCTTTACAATTCTGCTTAGAAACTTTTTTGTCGGATGGAGTGTTGAAGAAGGTACCTCGCCGCAGTACTTCATTAATATAAGACTGTCTCAAGCCTCGCCGCAGTACTTCATTAATATAAGACTGTCTCAAGCCTCGCCGCAGTACTTCATTAATATAAGACTGTCTCAAGCCTCGCCGCAGTACTGCTTTAATATAAGACTGTCTCAAGACGGAACTCTTCTTAGCTTGCAAGCTCTTCATGGGCGGAAACTGTGCGGACACGGCTCGTAAACGGCTCTTACAATTTTCCTAGAACTTTGACAGTTTATGTATATCTCTAAGGTTAAAATTATTAGCTAATTGCCCAAACAGTGAAAACTTTGATTTCACCATTACAATTTTTTAGAATATAATCGTCTTAAAATCAAATATGGCGGACATTCTTTTATGTTTAACACGCTACAGCGGGAATTCCCGCACTCGACTCGATTGTTTCTCCAGATCTTCAGTAAGGAGAGAAATAAATAAATAGTACTTGATCATTTTGCGCAGCGTCTTGTGTAGCTGGACTGTCAGTTGAATAACCTGATTGTGCAAAGCTTATTTGAAAGAGTTCTTATACAAATGAAACGTTATGAGTATGGACCGCTATAAACTTCGTATTGACCTCATTTCTATTATAATCGCCATATTTATTTACTTGTTTCGTTTTCAGAGAGATATCTCATTTGTTTTGGAAATATAATAAGTCAACTGTTTCTACCTACACCATTATAAAAAAGATCATGAACTATTAAACGTAATAATTATGTGCATTTAAAACCACACCGTGCTACTCTTCACTTAAATAAGTTGTTTAAACTTCTGTCATTTTTAACTCCATATATACACATGCATAATATTCTGGAGATTTTCATGTAAATATATAATGTGAAAAAAAGGTAAATTGCATTCGTATGTGAAACACCTACTAAACATTTTTTTATTAATTAAAATTTTTTGTTGTTGTTTTTTTTAACAATAAAGGAACAATAGTTATGCGCACACTTATAATTTTTTTAAGAAACGTGATTTAAAAAGCACAAAGATAATGGTACATTTCAACTCCATACACATATATGGAATTGAGTCATTAGAGTACTCCTTTCATCTCCTGTGTTATTAGAACATGTAACGGTTTGCCAGAATCACTCATAAAAATTAAAGACATAACTAAGTTTTAATCCGTAATTGTTTCTAAACAATTGGAGATGTCCCACCTTTAATTTGCAAAGATTAAAACTTAAGTGCATAATACTATATGTTTTTTTTTATTCAGAGGCCACTCAATTAACGCCACCAAGGCCAGGGATGGTGAGCAAACACAGAAACAACATGGGCGATGACATGACCTTGAGCAGATTCTTTCACCACCAGCACCTCAACGAAGGGCGCCAGCAGTTTCAGAAATCGTTTGGGCTGATCACCCCGCCACAGCAGCTCCACGACATGGACAAGGAGCATCACTACCGCCTCGGGCATGACGACGATGATAGGCGCCCGTTTCACGACAAAAACCAGCATGATTCGGCGGTCCTCTGCGACGACATCACGGCGGCCCCGTCACCGATGTATCGGACTCACGTGTCCAGATCCCCTCAGAGGCAGCATCACCGGTCCTTTACGCCTCCCCAGGTGGGCTCGGACAGGACAGACACCCCTTCCCCCATCATGAGGGAGTTCTCCGGGGAGAGGCCAGCTTCCAATAGTGCCGACGATATGCATGTCAAGTCAATCAACAGCGGAAACGACTATGGGTAAGCGCTAACTGATCTGCTATTTTGGATCTAGCTGATAATTAAGCTAGCTTTTAAACTTTTCGCGGTATCATCAAACTAATCACTGTATGAAAAATAAAAGAAGAAGCAATAGCTGTGAAGAAGGTCTTCCCCCACCACAAAAAAATATCTTCTTTTATTAGGAGGACATACAGGCCATGCAAGTTGGAAACAAAATACACTCATAAATATCGTGTTCACAAATACCTTACAGCATCTATCTATCTATCTATCTATCTATCTATCTATCTATCTATCTATCTATCTATCTATCTATCTATCTATCTATCTATCTATCTATCTATCTATCTATCTATCTATCTATCTTTCTGTCTATCTGTCTGTCTGTCTATCTATCTATCTATCTATCTATCTATCTATCTATCTATCTATCTATCTATCTATCTATCTATCTATCTATCTTTCCACATATATGGTCTTTGATGGTTCTGAAAATCAACTGTTATGCTAAGTGACCAAGTCATTGTTGCTATACCCTTTGGGCTATCTCTAGAAGTATATAATAGAATGGGGGTTGGAAATAAACTTACTATTTTGTAGGTCAGTGACTGCAATGTTTTATTATTATGAGTTAAGTATTGTCATTGATCACCTACAGCGGCTACACGGACAATGAGAACAACCTTGACGATGACAGTCCAGGGAAACCAAGAAAAATTCGTCGGAGCAGAACTACATTTACAACTTTTCAGGTAAGAATATAGCCTTTCATTGAGACGTCAGAAGGCCTTGCACATTCTACATCCTGGTAAGGCGCCTCAATCTAAATGTACGCTGCCTCCGTACAAAGCATGGACTAATCAGGGAAAAAATAAGGAGTAGGTGACCCTTGGGCATTTAGCAGTACCTGTGCTACATTCTGGAAACTCCAGCGATGCTGCTGATGTTGAACTGTATGGATTGTTTTGCTTTTGATCAGAATATACTTTTGTAGGGACAAGACGGTTCCGTATGAGATGAACTCGAGTCGTTTTACGGCTGAAGGCGGCTAACAGAAATCAGTATTTTACATTCTATGGATCGATCGTGCCATTAGATCATGGAATGGGTTGACTTCCGAACTGATGGTTATTGGGTTCGGATCCCAGTGAAGACTCTGGGATTTTGAATTTCCACCCAACTCTAATATGTAAAGTTACAGAAACGGATATGCTTCTATTGTGTAATAGTTTAGCCTGCAATGTCTGAAAGAGGTTTTTAAATTTTTTTTTTCATTTGAACTTTAATAGTCTACTATTGAAAAGCATTATTTTACACTGATATTAATAAATCTAAGTAAATATGATATTGACCAATTACTTAGTAATGTTCATTTCTTACAGCTGAAATTAATATTATTTTATAAAGTATGTATATAGATTAAATGATTCATTCTTAGTTCTTGATAGGAAAACAATATTTGTATGAATAAATGTTTTTTTTTTAAATCAAAAGTAAAACTTTAATTTGTAATTAATTATAATTTGGCCATAGCTCCACAGGCTGGAGAGAGCATTTGAGAAAACACAATA
The DNA here is from genome assembly GCF_947242115.1 of Biomphalaria glabrata. Lineage (NCBI taxonomy): Eukaryota > Metazoa > Mollusca > Gastropoda > Planorbidae > Biomphalaria > Biomphalaria glabrata. The sequence goes on from NC_074711.1 coordinate 78,534,819, forward strand.
TCCAGACGTCTTTACACGTGAAGAATTGGCCATGACCCTTGACCTCAGTGAAGCTAGAGTACAGGTGAGTAACCTAAAGTGAAGATTATAATTTTAAAACGTGTTCATATTTAATTTATATAGAAAAAAACAGCTGTTATTGTATTTGGACAATTCCAAAAGTTCATTCCTACAGTTTCTCTTTCATAACATAAAAAACTGCTATGTAGTATCACAACTATATATTGTACGAGCATTTAATAAAAGCTAGCTAAATGAAGACTAGACTATTAAGCCAAAAGTCTGAAAGAATACACCATTAAGCGTTTTACATAGTTAAGACATCTTTATTTGTATCTTTAAAATCTCCACGACAAACTAAACAATGCCAAGATCCCTGTAGTGGACTACTTTTGCCATCACCCAAATAAACATTTGAAACGGAAGAGCTTTAAAGATCTAATTCAGTGTTTTAAAGTGGTAGGCCCTATGCATCAACTTTTAATTAAACATAGTTTATCAACATTTCCTTCTTCTTGTTCAACTGGTACACAAATAAATAATAAAGAAAAACGATTGCTATTTATAGGTTTTCCGCTTTGTATCAAAATCTTCTATGACATCAGCAATTATTTTGTAATCTACAATTATTTAATATTAGAAGAACATTACTTTATACAATAAGATTATGGAATATAATAGGTATAGGAAATGTGACAACTTCTGAACTTCTGAACGGAATATAATAGGTATAGGAAATGTGACAACTTCTGAACTCACTTGGCCAATGACAAAAAAAAAAATAATGATATGATATCGGCCATGTTTAACTTCATTACTTTCATTATGGTAGTGTCAGTAATTGTGCGACACCATATCCTAGCCTAGGCTGAATCAAAGTACTTTTAGTATCTTTCACAACTTTTTCTTTTTTTTTTCAACTACACTTTTTATTTTCCTCGTCGCGATTTCCGGTTAGAATATTTTGTGAACAACTTCCTGTCACTACTAAATGTACGCAACTCAAATATTTGTTTTCAAACGCCTATATTGTAGATCTACGTAGTTTGTGTTCAGCGTTCACTTCACTCAACATCTCTTATCTTTCCTCTCTTATTTTCCCTCTCTTATTTCGCCTTCGGGTGCCAAGAGAGTAAGACAACCTCCACCTGAACCTGAACCAAGCGTGGCCATTGATTTCGTGTTTTATTGCTTACACTGTGTTAAGTGTTTGTCCATGAATCGTTCCAGTTACCGCATGAACAAAGTCTTGTATAAAACCGAGTTTAGAAAACACAGCGAGAGAGCTTTTGAGAATTATCTTAGTTTATCACGTCATTGTCACCAGCAAATCATTTCTTAATTAAATATCCACACACCGAGATAACGCCTGATTCTTCTTGTCACATGATGCGGACAATGGAGGAACCCCAGAACTCCCCACTTGAGGCTCGGGGGAGCCGACAAAAAATTCTCACGTTGGCTTGATGAGAAATCATTCCGCAGATATTTTTGTGGATTTTCTCGCAGATGATTCAAGTGTTATATAAAAAAAAAAATCTTCATCTTACAACACTCTTGAATAGTGTTAGTGTTAGGTCTAGGAACTCTTGGGTAACACCCAACGTGTCCTCATTTTTTCCCCTCCACTTGTCAACACACGATACTCATCCATTGTGTTTTCCTCTTGCGTAGGCCTATAGAGGAAGAGAAAGAGAGAGAGAGAGAGAGAGAGAGAGAGAGAGAGAGAAGTAACTACCAAGATTTTCGTCTTGAGATAGTCGTATATTAAAGAAGCACCGCGGGGCTACCTTCTTAGACCCTCGATCCGACAGAATGGGCTCTTAGTGTTACCCCGACCTGGTCATAGCGAAAGCTTTGTGGTCCGTTTAGATGGGGGACAATTGACTAGCTATGGAGAACACCGCTAGGGGAGGTCTCAACACTTTTGAGGGATTCTATTCAAATAATAATCTGCAGCGTGAACTCCTTGAGGTTCTTCGTAATTTTTTTTTTTAACATTAAGACCGGGTTGGTCTCTCTTTTATTCTTTACACTATCACCTGAAATGGAAGGGTGGGTGTTTGAATCCCTGTATGCTGGTGGGTGTGTCTGTGCGTTGAAGCATCTCTGATCTGACCCCGAGGCTAAGGTTTTTGACTCAGCGTGGGGGCGCTAAAACAGGAACTGTTGTTTGATGAAGTGATGGGGGCCGGGATAATTAAAGGTATCCTTGTCACGGGGGGCTTCTCCTGGTTCAAGTACTCCTCTAGTTTACAACGTCGACTGCAAGCCTCCTCTCTCTACCCCTCTTCTCTCGCACACCATCCTTCGGGTACTTTGCATTGTGTCACGGAGCTTAGCACGACGTGCTGCTTCTAATTGGATGGGCGGGGCGACGTAGCTGCGATCGTCTGGCATGGTCCTGGTGCTGGAGAAGGGATGTCTAGGTAAGGGAGAGAATTCACACTAACCAAGCGATGACCAACACGCTCTTGTTTAATGCAAGAATAAATATGCGTGCGTGTGTGTGTGTGTGTTTGAGAAAGGGATATTTCAATCATCACAAAATGGGGGGGGGGGGGGGGGAATTATTTTGGAAGACCCGAAGTGCCCATGACACAATTCATGTCATCTTCGTGGCAACTGTGAAGTGTTATTGACACATTGACCCACGCGGATCAAGTCAGTGGACAGAATATGGACAGTGTGTTTTAAGAGGAGGTTTAGGAAATTAGCCGACCTAAATTGACAAACTAATCATAAGTTATCCCCTTGTTGGACCCTTGGTCACTGTTATAACCAAACTATTAAACAAGCAAAATAAAAAAAAAATAAACAAATACTTAAAAAAAGAAAAAGAGAGCTTAAATGGAGTATAATTGCACCAATTATTTTAAATAGATCTTGTAGTTAATTTGACGATCCACTGAGTTATCCAATTACTTCTAAAAGTAGAATGTCTTATTTTAGCGAACGACTTAATTGACCAGACAAGGCTTATCTCCCATTAGCGTAATAGACCTGACTGTCTCTACACAAAAAATAATTTTAAAAAATGCTACTAGATCTATTAAATTCTATTTGATTAACTAATTTTTTTTTTTTATCATCTACCTTGAATAATAATTGAGCAAAGTTTCAACTTGATCCGAGACTGTGAAGTGGAAGAAACAAAGTGTACAAGGTTCTACACAGACAGACAGAGTGAGTTGATAGAAGCTTTGTCAAAATTAAAAAAAAAAAAGCCAGATTGTTTTATATGCTAGAAGAGCACTGCTTGACCGACACAAGTCTCACAGTTTTATATGTGAATAGTACCAGTGGCGTAGCATCCTTGGCGCGAAGGGGTTCAATAAACCCGGGCCCACGACCATTAGGGGCTCACAGTAGCAACAATGACGCAAAGGGGTTCATTTCACTTGGGCCCATGACTCTTGACTAGTTGAAGCCCACGTGAGAACTTACGGGTGACACTAAAGTTCTAATGTTCAGAATTAAAATTTCGATTTAAGCTGCTAATTATTCAATTTTTTCAAAGCTTAATCTGTTTCTTTATTTTTTTGTATTTAAAATGTGTTAATACAAAGCGTCTTTGATATACATTGGGTTTAAAAAAAGTCGTATACTTTAACTGACTCTCAACTTTGTTAAATAAGTAGCAAGTTATCTCAACACTTGTTATTCTAAAACGTTTGTATGTGCTCCAAAGAAGTAGAGACTTTGAAATAGTGTAAAACACTCATTTAGGTCAAACTGGGAAGTCTTCATCTTATTGTTTTGTTGTCTTTGTATTGTGTAAAAAAAAATGTTATGTCATCGTTAGAACTGAATAAAAAAAAAATATATAAAATAACATTGAATATTTAGCAAGCCAACGAAACACCATTGTAGGCCTATGTTTCATATGTCTAGTTCAAGTTGACTATGTTTGTTCTGCTACAATGAATGGCGAAACTAAATTGGGGGGGGGGGGGCAACTTTATAACAAAGATCTAGAAAATAGAGAGATGTCCAAATTAATAAGGAATAGCGTCTTTCTCTGACCAATGCTTAGTATTTGGTTTATAGTTCTTAAAGAAAGTTAACACCATTATATTTATACAAAAACCTCAGACCAGGCTTTATTTGAAATTGTTATGAATATTGAAATTGGACAGGAAATTTAAAACGAGATAATAGACCTGTTGGGCGATGCAGTTCTGGAAAAAATACCGAGGTCCAATCAACACCATTTTTCTCTTTCATTTTCACTATGCTAACCACGACTTCAACTTGGCCCTAAATGATTCCGTCAGCTGTGTTCAAGACGTTGCAGACTTCTATGACTTGGTATTCTTTGCTCACAGCATCTCAAGATGGGCGCGTTTTGAATCCAATAGGAAAAGTATAGTTACACTTAAATACTTTTGGTCACAAGGTGGTCATCAAGGAATGCTCTAAGAAAATGAGATTCATATATTTTGATTGACTACAGTTGATTACTTAAATTACTTTGTGTTCTTCAAAAGAAAAAGAGCGCCTGGAAGCTGCAGTACTTTGAGAAAATTAGAAACATTCGATACAATTGTTCTGCTTATTGTCTAGTACAAAATTGTAAGCGCTGTCAGCGTTACGTTACATAAAGCAGAGCAGAATGTCTTTTGGTTTACGTACCCATACATTCAGATGACTCAATTGTTCTGTCACACACTACATTCGTGTTATTTGGAGGAGGGGGCCCAACAAGATATTCTTGAACCCGGGCCCACGGATACTTTCTACCCCACCGAGTGGTACAAAAACCAATCGAATGAATTAGTTAATGAATTAGTCAACGTTTCACTATCATTGCCTGTGTCGCGTAGACTCGCTTCACTATCATTGCCTGTGTCGCGTAGACTCGCTTCACTATCATTGCCTGTGTCGCGTAAACTCGCTTCACTATCATTGCCTGTGTCGCGTAGACTCGCTTCACTATCATTGCTTGTATCGCGTAGCCTCGCTTCAGTATCATTGCCTGTGTCGCGTAGACTCGCTTCACTATCATTGCCTGTGTCGCGTAAACTCGCTTCACTATCATTGCCTGTGTCGCGTAAACTCGCTTCACTATCATTGCCTGTGTCGCGTAGACTCGCTTCACTATCATTGCCTGTGTCGCGTAGACTCGCTTCACTATCATTGCCTGTGTCGCGTAAACTCGCTTCACTATCATTGCCTGTGTCGCGTAAACTCGCTTCACTATCATTGCCTGTGTCGCGTAGACTCGCTTCACTATCATTGCCTGTGTCGCGTAGACTCGCTTCACTATCATTGCCTGTGTCGCGTAGACTCGCTTCACTATCATTGCCTGTGTCGCGTAGACTCGCTTCACTATCATTGCCTGTGTCGCGTAGACTCACTTCACTATCATTGCCTGTGTCGCGTAGACTCGCTTCACTATCATTGCCTGTGTCGCGTAGACTCGCTTCACTATCATTGCCTGTGTCGCGTAGACTCGCTTCACTATCATTGCCTGTGTCGCGTAGACTCGCTTCACTATCATTGCCTGTGTCGCGTAAACTCGCTTCACTATCATTGCCTGTGTCGCGTAGACTCGCTTCACTATCATTGCCTGTGTCGCGTAGACTCGCTTCACTATCATTGCCTGTGTCGCGTAGACTCGCTTCACTATCATTGCCTGTGTCGCGTAGACTCGCTTCACTATCATTGCCTGTGTCGCGTAGACTCACTTCACTATCATTGCCTGTGTCGCGTAGACTCGCTTCACTATCATTGCCTGTGTCGCGTAGACTCGCTTCACTATCATTGCCTGTGTCGCGTAGACTCGCTTCACTATCATTGCCTGTGTCGCGTAGACTCGCTTCACTATCATTGCCTGTGTCGCGTAAACTCGCTTCACTATCATTGCCTGTGTCGCGTAGACTCGCTTCACTATCATTGCCTGTGTCGCGTAGACTCGCTTCACTATCATTGCCTGTGTCGCGTAGATTCGTTTCACTATCATTGCCTGTGTCGCGTAGACTCGTTTCACTATCATTGCCTGTGTCGCGTAGACTCGCTTCACTATCATTGCCTGTGTCGCGTAGACTCGTTTCACTATCATTGCCTGTGTCTCGTAGACTCGTTTCACTATCATTGCCTGTGTCGCGTAGACTCGTTTCACTATCATTGCCTGTGTCGCGTAGACTCGCTTCACTATCATTGCCTGTGTCGCGTAGACTTGCTTCACCATCATTGCCTGTGTCGCGTAGACTCGTTTCACTATCATTGCCTGTGTCGCGTAGACTCGCTTCACTATCTTCGCCTTGTGTCATGTAGATATGTGTTAGTGTCATCACTTGAAAACCCTTGACTCGCTTTTGCAAAGTGCAAAAAAAAAATCAAGAAATGGAACTAATCGGTTGTCATTGTTAGCCGAAACAAGACTCCATCCTCATTTCACAGACTTCTTCCAAATGATATATTCATTACCAGTCTTCGAGTGAACTTCGAGTTTTAAATGCCGGCTTAATTTGCAGTCATACGTTTTTTTTTTTAAGTTAAGGGATGGGTGAGGTGGGAAGAAAACCTGTTCTGTTTCCCGCTGACGTCAAAATAAATGCTCCCCAAAATGTCGGGATTATCGCTATAAGCGGTTCTAGTGGGGTTAAAGTCTACACGAGTTGTCTTTTCCTTCACACTTTAATCAAGGCCTGATCCGATTAAGTTCTCCTTTGTGTGTCTGTGTGAACCTCACCACGTGACCACAGCGAGAGGCCGGCCACCGAAGGTTTAAGTTACCGCACAAACATGGCCGCCATAGTCTGGTTGTTTGGGGGAGGAGGGGGGGATTACAAGGGGACAGAACTCCAGGAGGATTAGCGGAAATCGTTGAAGCAGAAGTTGAAAAGGTTGAGTCCGCGCTAGGAATTTTGATCAGATTTGGGACTCATTTGGCGAGGATTAATACAAAAGTAAAATGAGTAATTAGCGGTTTACAGCACATTGCATTGACAAGCTGATTCCATTAACCGTTATGCCACAGATGGAAGTCAAATGGAGACAATGAGATTGTCAAAGGGTTAAAGCTTATAAATTGTGATTTCGATTATTCACATTATGAGAGAACATATAGGCCTCATTATGTTATCATTAGTTTTATATCGCGACCTAGTCCAAATTTGGTTATGGTCTTCAGTGCGATCTGGTTCAATGTTTTTATGGCCTTCAGGATGATTTGGTCCAATGTTTTTATGGCATTCAGGGTGATTTGGTCCAATGTTTTTATGGCCTTCAGGATGATTTGGTCCAATGTTTTTATGGCCTTCAGGGTGATTTGGTCCAATGTTTTTATGGCCTTCAGGGTGATTTGGTTCAATGTTTTTATGGCCTTCAGGATGATTTGGTCCAATGTTTTTATGGCCTTCAGGGTGATTTGGTCCAATGTTTTTATGGCATTCAGGGTGATTTGGTCCAATGTTTTTATGGCCTTCAGGATGATTTGGTCCAATGTTTTTATGGCCTTCAGGGTATTTAGTCCAATGATTTTATGGGCTTCAGTGCACGAAGCTATAGCTTCAGTATGTAAAAAAAGTAAAGTTCCCCTTTTAGACCTTGTGGTCTAAAGGTCTTCGGTTTCTATGGCCTACAGTTAACGAAGTTTCACGTGGCTAGCACAACGACCAACCGCATTTACTTTTCATCAACTAATGTCAGAGCTGGGTGGACTCAGAGGCGCCCAAAGATCCCGAAATTAAAAATCCCAGTCTTCACCAGGATTCGAACCCAGCATCCCGGTTCCGAAGCCGAGCGCTTTACCGCTCAGCCACCGCGCATCCCCCAGTATGTAGCATTCGTTATTCATATTTGAAAGAAAAATAAATTTTAAACCAAAGCGACGTTCTCACATCGGCAAGGGTTATATAGTAGTTATATATCGAAGTTTGATAAATAATCAAGTAAGAAGACAATATCCACAATTTAAAGAGAATTTGTTTCATCCTCTACGTTGGAACATCTAAAAACGTATTCCGTTAGCTGTCTCCAACAACATCCATTAAACATGTTTGAAGAAGACATTGCAACACGCGATACTTCTTGAGTTTCTATGTGGTCAAGAGAGAATGGTCAAAGTTCTCAAAAATCTCGTGCATCTCTATGATGAAGACTATTGCATAACAACAAAATAAGGTCACGCTACAAGACGCCTTACTGACCAGGAGGAGGACGATTACGTCCATTACAGGCCTACGTGCTCTACATTGACCTGGAATGTGATAGGGCTACCTCTTTCTTTGTTATACTTAATATGACCTACTTATTGTTGTAGACACCAGGAGGATGAATTCTTGAAGCTCAAACGCAGAAAATCTTTTGACTTCAGCACGGATCCGAGCCTTCTGAAAGAGCTTACGAGAAAAAAAGACGGCAAGTCAAATACATTTCTGAATCTCAGAACGCAGGGAACCGCTTAGCGCTCGCTAAGATCCAACTTGTTAGAGGCGCTGCCCCACACTAAAGCATTCATTGGAAACATTTTTAGGAAATCACTTTATCAAGGTAAGAACCTTAACTCTCAGACTTGAAAAGCCAGAATCCAAGGGAGAGAAGTCAATTCTATCGCCTGTTTTCAAAAACAAAAAGGAAATTAGGCTTTCAGCTTACAATGCAGGAACAGCGCATGATCAATGATAGTTTGGGCGGCTTGGGCAGGATAACTTTATATAAGTGTAGACCACAATCTAATCATATGTATTAAATACGTGACTCTAATGTCAGTATATTTGGAGTGTATGTAGTATGCAAATCTTTAAACAAAAGTATAACACATTTCTATATGTATAAATAAAACATACAAAGTCTTTTGGAAACTCTACCGCTATAGGGATTAATTGGTCCCTGTTGGTAATATCTAACTAGCACCTTTGTTGGTCTAAACATGTGTATTATATCCTCAACATCAGTTTTTCATTTGAGACACTTAAAATACTGACTCTAATTCTATTAATATGGGTATATTTATACGAAATGTATTCAGTGATTGACAAATAGTAATGATGGGACATAATGGAAAGCAATGTTTAGGAATCTTATGTATGAAGTGAAACATGACGGAAGTCATTGATTGCCGTTATTATCAATGATAGAACTATTATAAGCTTACAGCTCCCAGTGAATCCATGCAGAATCTTGATCTAATTACATACTATTTCTCACATTTTAGGTGGATTCTAATTAGAGATTCTCATGAATAGGGGGAAAATCTGTAAATAGTCAGCCCCTTGGTGTATCCCGTGTAGGAACGAAAGGAACTGCTGATACAATTTGTATTTTAAAAGGTGCATGATAATTTTTAGTGCACCTATTTTGCACTGCAGCTTATTTTTTTTTATTACTATCAAGCTTTTATCAACTCACCCCGTCCGTCTGTCTGTCTGTCCAAAATATTTTACGCGTCATTCTCACACTCGCCATTCTCGGATCAAGTTGAAACTTTGAACAATTATTTATTGTCGATGACAACACATGAGTTAATAAAATAATTAACCAAATAGTTTATCGGATTTTTGTAATTAATTAATTTTGTTTATATAAAGTGTGTAGTAAGCTGACTGGAGACAAGCCTTGCAATAATATGAGCCATGGCACCTATTGAACGGTGCTCTCCTCCAAAAGTGCACCCCGACAAACAAGCACAGCCGGCTACCCGCAATCATCACGCGATGGTCACTCAATGTATGCGAAGTTTTTTTTAAAGAATTAATTGTATTTTTTTTGTCACACTTAATAATTTTTTAGTCTATTGTGAAATTCTCAGTACAAGAAATTAAAAACTCTACAGCTGACTTATTGCGATGATAAACATGCATAACATAGACTTTATTAATATAATATCATAATTATAATCATATGACCATATTTACACAATAAAAACACTAAAATTACAAAATAACTAGATCTAGAATCAAGATCTTCTTGAAATACATAAGATTAGAAAAAACGACTATAGTACAAGTGTGCATTTACCAAACAGCATGGACTTCATGCATTGTTAGATGGTATTGCAACGACTTTATACATTCACATATCTCTTTGTCTGTTGGACCGTTGGGGACCACAGATGATCTGTTGACTGTCCTTCTCCATTCCTTTCTGTCTTTTGCTTTGGACAGAATCTTCCTCAATGACATGCCCATCCATTCCTTTATGTTATCTTCCCATCGCTTTGTCTGTCTGCTTCTTCTTCCTTTTTCCTGGTATTGTTCTTTGAAGGAACGTCTTTGCGAGCCCTGAGGACCTTGTGATATGGCCATAGAATCTTAGTTTGCTATTTTTGACAGTAGTTAGTAGGTTATCGTGGGATCCAGTCGCTGCACTAATCCTGTCCCTATATGACATGCTATTGGTTAATTTATCTTTCCGAAAGAGACCAATTTGTATTGTATTCCGAGTAAGATCTAGGTTGAGTACTATCAGGATATGTTTTGAGGACTTTTTTTTTCGTACCCACCCATTGTCACGGTTCTTGTTTTTATAAATCTTTAATCAACTCACTCTGTCTGTCTGTCTGTCTGTCTGGGTGGAATCTTGTACGCGTTGTTTCTTCCTCTTCCCATTCTCGAATCAGGTAGAAACTTTGCTCAATCCTTCATAGTCCTAGATCCCCACACATAAAAACAAAATGTATCTTTTATATAGCGCTACTTTCATGCTTAGAGCGCTTTGGTCCAATCTCATTTGTGGAACATGTTGGGGGGGGGAAGGGGTTTCTGGGTGAAGGTTATCCGTGCTGCCTTTAGGCGCTCAGTAAAAACAACTCTGCCCGAGTCGGATGTCGAACCCCTTCATGGGTAGCCAAACCAAGCATATCAAGCATACTTAGACTCTCGACCATGCTTCCCAATCAAATCAATCAAACAAGTAACTGTTAGTAAATCGATTAGTCGTCATAAATTAATTTAGTTTTATATAGAAATGTAATAAGGTAAGAGAAGATAAGCCTTGTGCTGAGAATGAGCTCGTTCACTAAAAGTTTTATAGTATAGACATTTAAAGACAATCTACACAATGTTCTACTTTTACTTGTATAACTCAGGGGCTAACGTGTCGGACTTCCGTAATAGAGACCCCGAATTTGAATTCAGACTCGAGTAACTTTACAAAAATATTTTAATAGCTTCTGAAAAAGCAGCACAGAAAGCTTCTACCAGATAATCCCTCCCCCTCCGCCCCAGTTGGCCACAAAAGTGATTGGACCATAGAGCAGTGATCATTCTATAAAAATGAAAGTTGTGCTAAACAAAACAATTAATAAAAATATTTCCAATCGAAAAAATTATTATTCCTAGTCTAGATTCTAGATCTTTTAATTACTTCAGAATCAGCGATGGCCATTTCACTCAATATAAGCATTGGCTTCTCTTCTGTTGCAGGTTTGGTTTCAAAACCGGCGAGCCAAGTGGAGGAAGCGAGAGAAAGCTCTCGGACGAGACAGCCCTACATTCATCCAAGGAGAGCCCCCTGCTTCTCTCAGCGAGATGATCAGCCTGACCAGACCCTTTGGATTTCCTTCTGCCATGGAGCCTTTCTGGGGCAGCAGGTTCCCTCACCTGACAGGCGTGCATCCAATGATGGCGTTGTCTCACCCAGGTGTGACGGCAGCCCAAGCAGCAGCAGCATACAGCGCCAGGTAATTCTTGAAACGCTTGCTACCTGTTGTGAACTCCTGACCTCTTAAACTTAAGAGTAAACAAACAAAGCTAGATCTATCAAGGAATTGAAAACAAACAAAGCTAGATCTATCAAGGAATTAAAAACAAAGCTAGATCTATCAAGTAATTGAAAACATACAAAGCTAGATCTATCAAGGAATTGAAAACAAACAAAGCTAGATCTATCAAGTAATTGAAAACATACAAATCTAGAACTATCAAGTAATTGAAAATATACAAAGCTAGATCTATCTAGTAATTGAAAACAAAACAAAGCTAGATCTATCAAGTAATTCAAAACATACAAAGCTAGAACTATCAAGTAATTGAAAACAAACAAAGCTAAATCTATCAAGGAATTGAAAACAAACAAAGCTAGATCTATCAAGGAATTGAAAACAAACAAAGCTAGATCTATCAAGTATTTGAAAACAAACAAAGCTAGATCTAACATGGAATTAACTGCTAGTATCACCGTAGTAAAACTCAACAAACTATTACTACAATGTAAACAAAAATATTCATTGATTGTATCAACAACTTATTTGCTATAGTATATATATGGAAACATTTTTTTATTACAAACATCTTTGAAAGAAAAAAAAAAGATTATGAAAAAAGAAACAATCTTTTGCTAGACTGAAGTAAAGAAATAAACAAAATTAAAAGTACATTAAATATGAAATTTCCATTCTGAATAATAAGAAGTCTTCAAACTTTATCATTATTACAATACACAAGAAAAGTCAGAACTAATCTTAAATTTCTAATTCTCTACTCTTTTATCTTTCTTTGAATGGGTTCTACTCTAGATCACATTATCTGCATATTTATATACCTTGCTGACCTGGGTTGATACCTACAAGATGGAGGAATTAAAATCTACTCCATCTACAAACAATACTCAAAAGACTTATTTTAGCAAACATAGGTTTAAAAGGTTTAAATCCTACAAATTGACTGAAAATCTCTACATACCCCATAGAATGCATTGTTTGAATGACATCTGTAGAGTCTGGAAATGAGGAAATCAAATTAAATACATTATACACAGAGGAGCAGAGACAAGTCAAATTCTAATATTTTCTTTAAAAAAAGCCCTCACCCTCCTTTCAGACTAATGGGGCGGATGATGTTAAGGTCATTTGTTCCGATGGTCAACGGTTAACGAGCAGGATGTCATGTGGCCAGCACAACGACCAATCGCCTTTACTTTCCTCAATTAAAGCAAGGTACTCAGGTTGGGTGGACCTAGATGCGCCTTAAAAATCCAAAATTCAAAATCCCGGTCTTCACCGAGAACTCTAGGTGCGGAAGAGTAGCGCTTAACCACTTAGCCACTGCGCCCCCATTTACTAAAACACAACACTTGAAAGAGAAAAATAAAGAACTTTTTTTTTTCCACAGGAAATTAAAATTTTAGTTTCAATTATTAGTCGTCAATTAAACAAAAATGTTTGTACTGTTATGTAATGTGTCTTTATGTTCTATTTAATTGACAGATCTCCTTTCGGAGGTTTCATCCACGGCTACATGTTGCACACAGCTAATGGACTAAGAAATCCAGCCGCCATGCCAGGGGGCCAAAACCTCATCCCTTCTTTTGGTGGCGTCCCAACCTCACTCTCGCCTCGTCTACCCAATCCAACCAATTTGTACGAACAGGAAATACGCAATACCGGAAGTGGGGTAAACGCCATCGGGAATTCCAGCTCCAGCGTGGAGACGCTAAGGATGAAGGCCAAAGAACATTCGGCAGAGGCAGCTGCTGCTCTCTCTGGACTGCAGTATCCAGACCACAGCATAGCAGTGAGTTTACCTTCGTAGCACTGGGCGGTACAGTATTACTCACTTACCAAAGACCCTCACAGTATTTATATATGAACTGGGAAAAACTAAGAATGACAATAAAAATTATGACGTTGCATCTGTCGCAACCTGAACAAGTTTCGTCAGTTTCCTTTTACAGAAAAAAGGAAAGAATGTTATCTAGGGGCATGTGCGTGAATCAATGTGAGCGTGCGTCTGTATGTGCGTTCGTTAAATGAACGAACTCGAATCAAAATATTGAGGTCAGCTGAAAATGTAAAAATGCAATGTCATTTCACTGTCATTGACATTTAGTCATGAAGGTCATTTTGTTTGTTCAAATTTATTTTATATAGAGCAGTTTTCATGCCTATAGCATGCTCAGAGCTCTATGGCTCAACCTCTTATGTGGACCAGTGGGAGGAAGCGGTATCAGGGAGAAGGCTTTCCGTGCAGCGTTTAGGAGCTCAGCCAACTAAGCTCTAGTCGGGATTCCTATAGCCCACTTGATAGGTAGCCAAGTGGTTTTGACCACACAGCCACTCACGTTACCACGTGGTAGTCTTCTTACTTCTCGTCTATCACTTGAAATTCATATCAATTCATTGTGTGCTCTTTAGCAGAAAGTTGAATGAACCAAAAATCTTCATCGACATTTAAATAGCAAAATCTTTAACACTCTAACACAAGGAAACCAGCATTTCAAAATCTTATCAGATAGACTAATTCCTTATTTTTCAGTTTCACTAACAAATCATATGAGAAGTATTTAATAAAAAAAAATATCTATCATTTTATTTTTCACACGTCTAGAATCTACATGACACTGTCTTGTCAGGTACCTAATAGAACCAGGTAACTTGGGTTATTGAGTGCAATAGCAGTGAATCATTGCAATCAAATGAAATCCAGTAGCCATTAACCTCGTGGTTCATGAAGCATCTCTCTCTTGTTTTCGTTACTTAATGATTATAGTTTTGTTACTAAATGATGCAGAAACGAGTATAATTAAACAATCTTTCATTTTATGGAACATTTAGTGTTTCATTATAAGGCAAGTTTGTGTGTGTGTGTTCGTTTATGTTTCCAGCAAGTTGGTCTCTTTGTATAAACTGTAAATAGACTGTATAGATGTCAATAGGATTGTCTGAATGTAATTAGGTGGATCTAAATAGACTTTAGAAATTGTGTAGTCTTGATTGTGTGACATTCTCGCTTCACGATTGTATTGTCACGTCTGAGAGAGATAAGACATGACACTGTGATGTAACTGAAAAATCATGACATAATAAACAGCTTTTTTTTTCTAATTATTACTATTGCCTTGAATTTATTGAATTTGTAGGTAGCCATTTGTTTTGTTATTGATATTAGAAGAAAACATGCCACTGGAATAATTTTATATGAATGTATCCATTACTATTTCCGACTAAAACAACGGAACCTATCCAACACCTGGTCTTCATGCCTGGTTCAAATGTTGTCACTGACAGAGGGGGCAAAGACGAACCACAGCAAGTGACTTCAAGACTGAAGGAGACCATTGATAGGCGAAAACTGTTTTGTGTAATACAGAAAGTAGATAATAATAATAATAATAATAATATAAAGTGGATACTGCAGATTAAGTGTTATATCAACCTAGGGGATAATAACAACTGACCTCACAGATACCTTCAAGGCCCTTAACATTCCTAGGAACATTCTCGTTGCCTGTCAGAGGGCGGTACTGCTGCAGACCTGCCACAACACCAGAAAATTCCTCAGTGGACACTGATAAAGGGACTACGATGAATTTTGTATCGCTGTAAAGAAATTCGACCCTGGCAGCGCCAGAGAATAAATATTCGCTCGTTTCTAACATGATAATAGTAATAAAAATAATAATAGCCTGTAGTTATATCAAGCAAGAGGATAAAGGCTCCTAACATCTCTAAGAAGATTTTAGTTGTCTGTCAGAGGGCGGTACCGCCATATCGCAAGACAATGTCTCAGTGGACAATGTTAAAAGGGCTGCTATGAATTTTGTTCCTTTCTGAACACCTTGGTAGTGACAGAGAATGGATATTAGTTCGTTTCTAACATAATAATAAAAAAAAAATAATAAACCAATTAAATAGAAGAGATTATAGAATCTGGTTTCTCTTAGTTAAGTGCAGCTTCACTAGAGCAGATTTCTCATTTTTAAACTGAAGCCATTCCCTGTCTGAAGTGCATCACACTGTGTTGTTAATTTGGGACAGTACATGAAGTTTTAAAAATAATTAATGAATGAACTAAAGGATAGATATACAAAATAATAATAATAATGCTAATGATTATAACCAAAAAAAAAACAACAAACAAACAACGTGTATCAATTCTAATACTGCTATAGTAATGTCCAATAACCAGTGGAAGATGTTTATATTTTCACTATATAGCGTCCAGCAAAAAAAAATAAAATTTTAGAACTAAATTTCCAATTTGAAATAAATCCACTATCATCAAACTCTGATTAATACCCATTGCTATATTACCATTAATTTACCATTAGTACCGAAGTAGTTTAGTTATTCCCCACCCCAATGCCATTGGACATTTCAGTTTGACCGCTTAACCTTTGACTCCAAACTTCTTAGTGTGAGAGAGAAGGTAAGTTTCAAACTCTGAATTGTTACACTACTCACTCCGACTTCTTGTCTGGTACAAATCTTGTACAGTTTAGTTTCCTCACTTCCCATTCTCGGATCAAGTTGAAACTTTGCACAATTATTCATTTTCAAAGTCCACACATGAATCAATCAAATAATTAACTCAATTAGTTCATTAATTAATTATGATTAATTAATTTTGTTTAATATAGAAAAAGGAAGATTTCTTGCAGTATTGAGAGATATGGCAGTTATTGTGCTGCTCTCTTCTTAAAAATTTTTAAAAATAATTATTTAGTTATTTTCCTTTTTATAATTGTACTATCTGATACCCGTGCTACGCTACCGTTGAAATAGTTAGAATATGTGTTTGATGCCAGGGACACTTTAAAATAAAACGGCACGCATTACAATGCTCCCCAATCTCCAACAATATTTTCTAGCCCTAATATTCTATAAGTCCCTTTTTTGACTAATTCATCCTTCAATCAAACGGCCCGCAATCCCCTATTAGGCCTATAGAGAATGCACAATCACTTCTTAAACAGATCAGTTTTAGATTTGTTATCTGCCTACATCATACCTCCCCCCCCTTTCTCACAACATTTTTAAATGAAACGCCCCTCCCCAACACTTTTCGTATCTTCCAATGGAACGACTACTCTTGAATCCCCAAAGCGCCTAACGATACCTGATATATGTGCTAAGCTGCTGTTGAAACAGTTGGTATACTTTTTATATCCTGGAACACTTTAAAACCCATCTACGATTCAGCCCGCATTACAAGGCTACCCCACCCTGAAATTCATTAGGTCTCTTTTTTTTTGTGCCTCTTTCCTCCTTCAATCGATCGGCCCGTACCCCCTAATTTAGAAAATGAACAAAAACTTCTTAGGTCCATCAGTTGCAGCCTTCTCGTCTGCAGGCTTTATCACGCCCCCCCCCCCCCCCACTATTTTTAATGAAACGCCCTTACCCCAGCAACACACATTATGTCCCTTTGTATCCTCCAATTGAACGGCAGTCCTTAAAGTCTTAAAGTGAATGATGATAACGTCTTTCTGTTTTACTTTTGATCTGAATCTTTTTTTTTTTTTTAAATAATTTTTATTATTCAGTGGAACAGCCAACATTGCAATGTTGTACTATGTCAGTCACAGATCTAGAGACGCACTTTATATATAGAATAACTCATAGACACAAACCTTAGTTTTACTTAAACCCCTCCTTTAAAAAAAACATCAGCACACACACACGCGAACTCTTTTATATTCACTGTGACAATCTAAAAAAAAAAGATTTTTGATGTATAATTAAGTCCTACTTGTAGTCTAGTTGTTCGAAACTTATACAACGCACCGCCATTAGCTACCATCTTTGCATTTCAAACTGGAGTAATCCCCCCCCCCCCCATAACACTTTCAAATAGATGTTCCGAGTTCTTTGTCCTTTGATAATCACACAGATATACGGATAGTTCATCACATTCATTCTGACTATGATTAGATTCATAGTTCTAGTCTAGATCTAGATGTGTGTAGAAAGAAATAAACACAAATACAAAATAAAATTGTTGAAGTCGATAGAAAGATACACACAAAAGGTGTTAATAAGTGGTCAATGAAATATAATTGTGTACTAGAGACATTGAAATGTCGGCTTTACAAAACATATTGAGTCAAAATTGCGATTTAACCGCTAGTGAATATGG
This sequence comes from Biomphalaria glabrata, assembly GCF_947242115.1. NCBI lineage: Eukaryota > Metazoa > Mollusca > Gastropoda > Planorbidae > Biomphalaria > Biomphalaria glabrata. The sequence continues at coordinate 78,552,623 of NC_074711.1, forward strand.
CTTAGTTGTTCTATGCTTAAGTTAAGTAATACCTTGTTAAATGTTCATATTTTATCGTCCTAGGCACTTGGGAGAATTAGTGATGATCAGTCAGTGAGTCAGTCATCAGGACTTGGAATTACATATAGCTACAGATTGAGTTAGTTGCTAGCTACGAGAGCAATTCTAGATCTAGATAGTGCTTGTGAAAAGCTATGTGCTGGCCGTCGGGAGTTCAAATCCCCTTCCATGCCATCTCTGCTTGAGGTTCATGTCACGTGGTATATCTAGTCTTCATATAACGAACATTTGTTTCATTATCTATCGACGTCTGAGTAGAATTACAAGCTCGATCACTTGGTATGGTCAGTGATATACTGGAATAGCATAGAGATTGTATCAATATTGAACAAGAGTTTACCACTCAGCACAGTTCTTGGTTTTTTGCTTTAAATTATATCATAGAGTAGTAGTTCTTGGAGCCTCTTTTCCCAAAACATAATATGTGTTCTCTTTTTGTGACAATTATTCCCAAACACTTTGTTTTAAATTTAAAATTCAGTGAATAGAACAATGTTTAAACTCTAGCAGTTGGGAGACTATCTTCCACTATGACAGCAACACGAGCGCTTCGATTATCTTGCTGGATGTTTGAGCGTGCGTGCGTGTGTGTTGTGTGAGTGAGTGAAGAGAAGAAGGAAGAGGAGGGTGGGCGATGGCTCAATGGTTCTAGAAGTTAAATGAATTACGTAGAAGCGAGCAAGCCACGAAATAGATTTAGAAAGCCATTTATCGCATATAATGGGCTAGTAATCAAGGAATCTTGAGTTATCTCGCCTGGCGGTTGCCGTCATTATTGGTCTCAAATTTGCAAATCTCTGTGTAAATATTGTGGAATGCGCCATGTTTATTGGCTCTATTGAGCTAACGAGTCTGTGACAAGCGCAAGTCGGATCTTCTTCCTCCTGGCCAGCCATTTTGTTATTCGCTCGAGAGGGGGTGGGGGGCTCTGAAAACTGACAAACTGGCCCATTAGCATCGACCCGACCCTGTACTTTACTATAGGATTGGTTCAGCTCATTCTCTCTTTCTCTGACGTTGCTTCTTCCCCCTTTCTCTCTCTCTCTCTCTCTCTCTCTCTCTCACTCTCTCTCTCTCACCCGATCTGTGTCCAACTCTTGCTCGCCCCCACACGTCCACCCTCTAAATTTTGATACGATTCCAGCCAATTTCTTTCTGATAGAAAAATGTTTTGAAATGCGTTCAGACTTTATTGATGCTGAACAGAGACGTAATTTGTCCTCGGGAAATTCAACTGGAGTGATCGTTGCCTCTGTTTGAACGGAACTTGATTCAAGCCACTTCTAAGCCCTCCCCCCCTCTCTAACCCTCTCTTTCTGCCTCAATATTGTCTGCTTTCACTCTAGAATCATCGCCGGATTTATCGTTCACTTATTTCGACTTTTTACTTTTTACTTCGTTATTTTTTGTGTGTGTGTGCGTGTGTGTGTGTGTGTGTGTGTGTGGAAATTCCATGGAAAAAAAAAAGTTTGAATGAAAAAATTGTTTAACTTGTAACATTCTGTTCTCTTAATTCAATCACTGAAAAACTTTCCCTTAAATGACGTGTTATGAGTGTGTGTGTGTGTGTTTTCTCCCCAGTTTTTCCCAGCTGTAGCTGTTTCATTTGAAAACTATAAACCAAATGGTGATGAAATAACCTGGAATTTTAAAAGCACAAGAGGCAATCTTCTTTGTCTTTTAATGGTCCTAAATTTAATTATATAATGTATATAATGTATATAATGTATATAATGTATATAATGTATATAATGAATATAATGTATATAATGCATATAATGTATATAATGTATATAATGTATAATGTATACAAAACAACAACTTTGACTCTTGCTTTGAATTCTAAAGTTATACTTAAATGTACCTTTCACTCTGGATATGTCTTGTAGTCATATTTCAGATTTACATTTCAACTTATATTTTGAAATCATACCTCAGATTAATTTTTGTTCTTGTATATATTTCAAAGTTTACAAACTGGTATTTTTGTTTTACAACTTTATATCTGTCTGCATGTCTGTCTGTCTGTCTGGTAAAACGTTTTTACACGTTGTTTTCCACCAATGCATGATCAAGCTTCAACTTCGCACTATTATTCATTGGCATAGATATTGACATTGACGTTTGGCATATAATTAACCAGTTAGTCAATTAAGTACTGGGAGTTAAATATTTTTTTTGGATACCAACAAGGCAACTAATCCTTCAGATACAACACCGCCATTGGACTTTCCCAAGGCCGCCTTAGAAAGAGGAGGGTTTGGCGTAGGACTAGCTACCCTACCCTGTCAAAAACCACTAGCTGCAGAAATACCAAACAGCAAATCAACAGAAGTCACGGACTTGGCAGAAGATGTCGGTGAAGTTGAAGAGTCATTAGGAAGCCGACAGGCTGAAGAATATCATATGATTCACACGCTTCGCAAGCCTGCATCCAATATAAAAAGTCAAGATATCACCTGAAATAGTCCACTGATAGACCTTTAGATCTAGATTTACAAGACACAATTTTCCCGAACATTCATTTATTATACTCTGGAATCAATAATGCCTTACATTCGGAAATTCCCGAACGCGATAGTCCTTTCAAGAACGCCATAGTCCTTCAAAACGATGTAGGATATAGACCTAGATTTGGTCTCTTGCCAAATTTACATTTATTTATATTTACTTTGAACTATTGTAACGGTCAAACTAGAGTTTACCCCATGTGGCCAACGAGCTAGTAATTTATTTCTCAGCGATATACATCAACTGGTAATTTCTAGGAAAATCGTTACAGCCATTTTCTAGATCAGCCTTGAAGAAGGAGTGACTTGAATAGAGGTAGTGTAGGTAGATTATTCCTCCTTTTTAAAGATGATGACTTTTTGAAAGAGCAATTATTTTACTGTTAATTACTGATGAATAATAGACTTTTTAAAAAATGGAACATCTTTACCCCGCCGCTACCAAACCATTCCCCTTTCTCCGCCACAAAATCCTGGTTCAGCGAATGTATAGATCTACTCCGAGTATTACAATGCTAATGATAGGGCCATACATCCACACTTAGAAGACAATGCGCAAAAGTGTTCCTAAAAGTCTATTTATTTAAGTCTTTAATGAACACATGGGGGATACCCGCTGACGTACGTGCATTCAATATATAAAATGTCTAGACCATAGACTTATATATATATATATACTACTCTAGACTGGACTGACTGGACATGGAGATTTTTTAGCACTACAAAAAATGTCGTCAAAATTTTGTAGAAAGTTGGATCAAGGCGTTGTTTTGTATAGTCGTTAAAAGAAGTAAACTTGTTTTTTTTCAACCCTAACCTATGTAACATATAATTTAATTTTTAGATCTAGATCTAGTAATTGAACATCAAAAATAAAAGTACTCTCGTCTCATAATTATTATTTTGCAATTTTTAGATACATAATCTAGAGAGATCTAGGTAATCAATCTATTTAAATGTACATAAGATGATTTAAATCAACATGAATTATTTCGATCTAGGATTTTTGAAACATTATCCCCTTAGAGCCTGAAAAAAGAATTTACGTACATAAAAATCTGTGTATGTATAGGTCTGTGAATTAACCAATGGCGGATAAGAATTTATTTCCTGTTTCCAGTCTAGATATAATATATAAGTCTATGGTCTCGACCTGTACACCAAATTTAATTTGACAAATTATTATATTTTAAATAGTCATAGCGGTCTAGCCATAGTTGCTCCTATGTGACAAATCAGTTAGTGCTTTTTTTCCCCTAAGATATACATAAATTGTCAAATTTATAAACATAGTTTTCGAGATCCGTATCCAGGCAGATTTCAGGTTTTGCAATTGAAGAATTTACAAGCTGATTAGAGGAATAGTAAAAAGTATAAAAAAAGAAAAAGATGAAATCAAAACCAAAAAATATTAACCTTAGATTCAAATGCTAAGTCTACCACAGCCCACTTATTTCGGATGTTCCTTCAGAGTTGAAGATAATTACTTCCTAGTCCAAACCTCCCGCAGAACGACGGGGGATGGGAGCGGGTAGGGTTTGAACCCGGGACCATCGATAAGTCCGAACGACAGTCCAGCGCGCAAACCGCACGACCAGGCAGCCATTGTGGTGGTAGAGACAAGTGGACACTGTGCAAGAAAATGATTAAAGAGATACACGGGAGAGGTTTTGAAATAAAAAGACAAAAAATAAATGTCAAGGACGCCATAGGATCTCAGTTGCCAACTAGATTATAAACATTATAAACTAGATTATATCGTGTTTCTAGCTTAGTGGTTCTACGCTGTGGAGAAAGGCAAACACATTTTTAGTTTTTTATAAAACATTTCACTTCTCAATGCTTTTATATTCTGCACACCGGATACACCAGAAAGCTCATTATTTATTGACTTGTCTCCATGTCTGAAAATCTGCAATACAAATGTGTAGGCCTACTAGTACAAACATTTAAATGAAAAAAAAAAGCAATTTCATTGTCTTTACGAGAGAAGTACTCGTTCATACAACCATTACATTAATGTATTTGTAAGCAGTCAATACCATACTTCAACTGATCTATCTATTCGTTATAACGATAGATTAAAAGATTACTTTGGCAACAACATTTTACGCTAATTTCAACTGGCTCACGTTTTGTCCCTCTAGGGCGCTGTGCGTCACTTCCTGTGATCTGGCCGTGATGCGTCACTTCCTGTGATCTGGCCGCTTCATCCCCCGTTCACTGAGCTGTTCATTCTCAAAGAGTTAATAATGTACCGTGAGGGGGGGGGAGGAGGGGAGGGTTACCTTGTCCATTGATTAAACCAAAAGGCCCTCAATAAGGATGAAGATGTGAGTGAGTTATTATCTAAAGAGGCGAGCCTCGACTGAGCCAAACCAGGGAAAAGCTCCGATGTCTACTCACTCTTAAAATGACACCAATAAAAGTTTGGCCCTTGATTTTGGCTCCAGGCACTTTTCTTTTGGCTTGTTTCTCAGGACATGTTCTAGACTCCCTCTTGTTTAATTTAATTTAGGACCGAACAAAAAAAAATCAATTAAATTTCTTTTAACGAGTAAGCCCGTGTTTTTATCTTTATTAATAATTATCCTCATCGACATTAGATTTTATCTGTAAGATAAAAATAAAATAAAAAAACAATTTAACTAAGTTATCTTATCTTACCTCGACTCATCTCAACTTGCATATCACAAATGTTCCCAAGAGACATTATGAGCTCCTCTAGCTCTGTATGCTAAAAAGAAAGAGTTGCTGTGGGGTAGGGAGGGGTGAGGAGTACAAATGATTTGGAATCGATACATTAATTATATCGAAAAACATGTGAGAGTAAAAGTATGTGGACTTAAAAGCGACCATTGACTCCCACTACTTTAATGGAAGGTAGTTAGCAGTAATCAGACCTAGAGCAACACTAATGCTCACCACTTTTTCAATCCTGATTGCAGGCTATTTTGCAGAGACCGGAAGTCATTCTTCATTGTTTTTATGTTTCATATGTTTCCTGCTTTCTAATAAACTGTTAAAATAAATAAAATAAAATTAAATAATAAACAATTAAAACTGTAAGACAGCTCATTGTTCAATATGTTTTTTAATGCCTTACATTAGGAAGTCTGTCAAGTCAAATGTTTGTATCTATTTTTCTAATCAGAATAAATCAAAAGCCCAAAACCAAATCGAGATGCCACACAAATCCTGAAAAAAAGAGACAAGAAATCCACATTTGTGTGTCCTAAAAATATTGTTAATGTTGTGTTTTGGTCTTTCAAAAAATATTTTTTTACACTTTTAAAAGGTTTTAATTTTGTGTAATTAAAATATAAAATAAAATGTTTTAAAAGTGAACAAAGAAGGTAATACATTTTGTTTGTTTAAACCAATTCTTTCCTTAACAAATGAAAGTGATCAATAATTTCTCTTTCTATTCATTTCTTGCTATGCTTCATTATTACAAGGAATCTTTGCACAACTTCTGTTAACAGTCCAGCTTAGGATTTCTACATAAGACGGTGCGCAAAATGTTTACATAAGTTTATTATTTTCAATATTTGAGTCGAGTGCTGGAATTCCCGCTGAAGCCGTGTGCAAAATCAAAAGATGTAATCCAAATTTAATTTTAGTTTTCTCTGCTTGGCAAACTAGGTACTTATATTTTTTCCAGAGATGTACATAAACTGTCAAATTTCTAGAAAACTCGTTAGGGCCGATTTCGAAATACTCGTCCATCCAGCGTCCAACTTCCAGTTTTTATTTATTGAACCCATGAGGAGTTTGCAAGCTAATAAGAAAACTTATAAACATGAAAAATGTTCATTCTTGAGTAGATGTCAATTTGAAATGAATCAAATAAGATACAATTTAATTAAATTTTATTAAATGAGTATGTACACATAATTATGTTTGACAGCTTTCATGGGAACACCTTTAGTAGTAGGCTAAGTATATCGATTATGGATCATTTTATAGAAATAAGACGGATGCCTGGGTTAGCTATGATCGGAACGATCTCTCCCAGACAGCAGTTCCCTCTCTCCAAGCAGCTGATGTATCCTAAGGAACAGTTTTGGATCAGTGGCGTCGCAGACCCTGCCAGGGTATAGTTCTATGTGCTCAAGGCTGCCAAAGTGTCACAAGTACCTGTGTTGACTACAGAAGCCTTTCCCATGTTTGGCATAGCTGCATAATCCTTGGACCCTTAGTGCATGATGCTTACAAATGGTATAGCTGCAAGGCAGAAAAGGTTCAGAGTGTTCCTTCTTCCAGGTGGGTACCAAACCAAGGCTAAAGACCCGTTCCCGACAATAGCTTACTGGTTTAGGTGCCTGTTGCTCACCGTCGCACATTCTCCTGTCAGTGATAACAGTTTTGCAAGGCTCAATATCTGAGCCACACGTGAAAGTCAGGAGTTGGACTGGTTGTCAAAGGCTAATTAAGAAGAATGCCGTTAGAAGAATTTTATAGGAAGAGGAGTGCTCATATGCATTACCACTTCCGGCAATAACAATCTATAATTTTATACTCTTAATATTAAACCACTGACCTTTATATACTAAATTCTATATTTAAATGGAACAAGCATATCTCGTATCACTGCACAACGGAGTAGTAGGTCAGTTGTGGACGTGGTCAAGAACCTTGTAAGAGGTGAGTTAAATTGATCTACATATGTCAATTCCATGCAGAATTTTAAAGCCTGATAAGAAATTAACGTTAATGAAGGACTGCAGTTACTGGTGAAACAACGGTCTTTAATGATATATTAAACAAAACCATTCATTTTGCTCTATATATTATTAATTCTTTTTTCACCTTTCAACTGGGTAAACTTATATTCTACACCTCCAGCATATCACAAAATATAAACTATTTGTCAACACACTTGATTCTAAATTTCTACTAGAATCCCTCCCATTGTGTGTTAGAAGCTTCTCTGTATTCAAGACAATTCAGTTGTCGCCCTCTAGGTGAGCAACGGTGCAAATGATTTGGAAGTTACAAATGTTGCTATTTAATGTGTGTATCTACATTGGAATTGAAAGTTGTATGTTTTAGTCAAGAAAACTTAGAATTGAAAGCTGTATGTATTAGTCAAGAAAAAGTTTCTTTTGTTTCACTTAAAAGTTTTCGAATTTTATAATCCAGAGTTATTTAATTATTTCTATTGGAGAGTTTCACGGGAAACTAAACAATGTCAAGGACGCTCAATTGAACTTCCGAATTGCCAACTAAATGTCTGCTACAAATAGAAGAGCTTAAAGGAATTAAACCATGACTTCTAAAAAGTGTACACACATCTTAACGTAATTAAAAAAACAAAACAAAACATAAAACCTAGCTTATCAACACTGTCTTTTGGTTTTGTACACCAGATACACCAAAGAGCTTGCTATTTATAGGTTTTTCCGCCATGTATGAAAATCTCAACTACGCCTACAAAAGTTTTGTTGGACAAGCAACACACCAACGAGGACATATTTCAACACTTTTGATATTTGTTTGCGTCGTTAACAGCAGACGAGAAAGTAACGGCTCTTCAACTCTTCGCTTTCTTTATCTCACTCACTTCACATATATACCTTTCCATACCCCGAGTTCAGCCCGAACTCCTAAACCTCATTTGTCAACCCTCGTCTACTCCCCGGTCTTTGCCGCTGACAAATTTAATATTGTGACCCTGTCTGCGCGTCGGCCAAGCTCCTAAACCTGCAGGCTAGAAGGAGCTGTGCGCTCCGGAGCAGTATTAGACATGGAGTAGTAGCCCTTGGCGGAAGCCGGCCCTCTCCTTCTGGGTCAGTCCAGGGCGAGTGCGACATTTGATTAGAACGTAATGTGTCAGGCCCCAAATTGTCAATATTTGCCTCCCAATGCCGGTAATCAACGAATAAGTGGGGGCCATTTTAGAAAAGGGAAAAAAATAAAACGGTTGAAGGGAGAGAATCCAGTTATTGGATGAAAATAGGGAAGTAACTTTATTAATAAGCAAGCAGCCAAATATTTGATCAAGGGAGACCAGCCAAATAATGATATCCCCTCTCTTTTTTTTTTTTCGTTCTCTCTCTCTTTCCTTCCTTCTTCTTTCGGTAATTGCTTTCTATCAGACAATGAAAGCCAAATCTGCACATAAGATGGCATCTTTTCTCTGTCTGCTCTATAAGATTAGATACGATGGCCCCAGGGGCGGAGCTGTTATGAACGAGTGGGGTGATAAAGGTGGATTACAGCTAGGAAGAACATGGAAGAAATAAAACCACCAGCCTGCGTTCTGCTAGAGACGACACAACACATCCTCCCCCCCCCCCCCCCGCTCTTGACCTTGTACATTTTATGGAAGAACCGAACTGGATAATGTAGAATTGAGTGTTAACATCTAGCAAACGTCTCTCGTCCGGATCTCCTCGCTCGCTTTATTTCGGTTTAATGGAACTTCTTTTATTAACTCTCTTCTTTTATTTGATATTTTTGTAATAAAGTTTTTTTGTTTTGTTTTAAGTAACGAAAAGGATGTCAGGAGAGCTTCAAAGTTTCGTTATGAATAATTCAGTTCATTAATGACATGGTGTAGTGGGAATGTGAGAAAAAGTGTGCATCTATCTATCTATCTATCTATCTATCTATCTATCTATCTATCTATCTATCTATCTATCTATCTATCTATCTATCTATCTATCTATCTATCTATCTATCTATCTATCTATCTATCTATCTATCTATCTATCTATCTATCTATCTATCTATCTACCTACCTACCTACCTACCAATCTACCTACCTATCTATCTATCTATCTATCTATCTATCTATCTATCTATTTATCTATCTATCTATCTATCTATCTATCTATCTATCTATCTATCTATCTATCTATCTATCTATCTAACTATCTCTCTCTCTCTCTCTCTCTCTCTCTCAATTAATGGAGTTTTTCTATTAAAGCACTAAAAATTTAAATAGTAATTATAATGGGAATATATTATTCAAAGGCCTAAACTTTCAAGAACAGGGCTCAACAGTTACATTAACAAATATCCTTCGAAATGAACCACGATCTTTTTACGACTAAAAGAGGCCAACTTTAATGATATATTAAACAAAACGATTCATTTTGCTCTATTTAGTATTAATTATTTTTTCACCTTTCAACTGGGCAAACTTATATTCTACACCTCCAGCATATCACAAAATATAAACTATTTGTCAACACCCTTGATTCTAAATTTCTACTAGAATCTCTCCCATTGTGTGTTAGAAGCTTCTCTGTATTCCAGACAATTCAGTTGTCGCCCTCTAGGTGAGCAACGGTGCAGATGATTTGGAATTGTCTTCCCTTAGTGGACCAACTCTAATTTAGGCTGGTCAACACTTTAACACGTCAAAGCCAATTTTCGCTGAATTGAACACGGACGTGGAAGAAAAATCTGGCTAACGCTTCTCTGTAATGGCGGGTTAATCAGGCTAGTCACTATTTAAATATCTGGCTTTGTCATTTCTAATCTTTCGAGATTGTTCTTTTCACTGGAACAAAAAAAAAAAAAAAAAAAAGATAGATTAAATTTACAGAATTTTATTTTTACATTTACTGTGATTGTGATTTGTAGTGTGGAATAGTTGAAAATAGCATAGAATATAATAGTATCATTTTATTAAAACTTAGTACAGCATAATTTAATATATGCTATTCCTCTTTCCAGCTTGCTAATTCTTCATGGGACGAAAGAAAAAAGAAGGAAGCAAAGAACTATAACCTGGACACGGATCTCGAAAATGGCTCTATTTGACAGTTTATGTATATTTTGGGGAAAAGAACTACTAGCTTATTGGCCACATTGGTAAAATTCTGGTTTAACCTTATAATTTTTCCAAATATTATCTTCAAAAATAAAATTTGGTGTGGAGGTCTGAAAATTCTTCGAGAACATATATACACTAGCGGTTTTCCCAAAGTAGAATGTACTCTACCAGATTTCTAGTCTACTGTCTTTTAATGTTGCCATAGAATTGTACACACGTTGAGTAGATTTATACATTGGCTTAAACAGGATGTTCCTTTTTAAAAATATATCTTTAGTTATTGAAAGTAATTTAATCGCTATCACAGAAAGTCATCAGCTCCATAAATAGTCTTTTTAAAAACGTTTCTTTTTTGTTACTTGTTTAGTTTATTATTGAGTAGGATATTTCAAGTCAACATTCTGTTGTGTAAAAGAAACACCACACAGCATTATGATGTTCAGTGACATAGTAATCATTATTCATGTATACATATAATTATATATAAATATACACACGCGCACACACACACAGACCCACTAAAATAATAAATCTAATAGAATAGAATAATTTCTGTTCCTCACATAAAAATTCTTATGAACATAGACAAACATCCAAAGTCTATTTAAAGACATGATGAAATGAGTATATACAATGTATCTAAAAAAAAAAAATTCCAACGCCTAAAATATGCAGCACTAAAATGACCAATGCGTTAAAATGGCTGCGACAAAAACGTCTTGCTTTGTAGCAAAGGGAAATGCATCCAGAGGGTAAGGGTTAAGGGAAGACAAAGTAGAACAAGTGAGAAAGTAAAACAAAAAAAAAAAAAGAATGAGAGAGTAAAGGAGAAAGAGAGAGAGAGAGAGAGAGAGAACAAGTCACAAAAACATCACTATATATTGCGTCGAAATGCAAAAAAGATAAAAACACTCTACCACTTTTCTATTTGCGTTTTTGTCTTGTTTTGTTTTTGCTTTTAATTTTCTCCCCACTCTGCGCTATTGGGGACATCGATACACTAGAAAAAAAGAAAAAGATTAAAAATAATCTGTCATCGAAAATTCTTAATCTCAGTCTATTCAAGATGGTTCCACTCAGGTTTGAATTCGGATCACTGGATTCAAAGTCCAGAGTGCTAATCATGGAACCACATATAAGATTGGTTTGTTAATTAAGGGTAACAATGTCAACATTTTTGTTTGATAGTCACAATGGAAACATAGAAATAGACAGATGTTTAACTCTTTATCTACCAAGTGACGATAATAACGTTTTTGTAAATCCGATTAAGCGACGATATTGTCGGCGGTGCAGTTAAACATCTTTGCTTCGTTCCTATTCTTTATTCTTGGTTAATAATTTTAAATGCTTATATTCTAAATCTACGTGATTTCCGCTTGCAGAAGAGTTCACTGTTTACTTCCTTCAACATAGTTTTAAATATTACAGAGCGTTCTGAAAGTGGTCTTCTTTTTTGTTTGTTTATGTTTGGAAATGAAGCCCGGCCCCATCTGGAGGTCGATCTTCTAAAACTTGTAGATCTAAATTATATTTGGATCAACATGTAAAAGACCTTATTGATTCAGATAACAGTGATTTTGTTCTATCTGGTGATAGTGATAGTTTTAGTGTTAGATCTAGATTTTAGATATGAATCACAGTGAATCTGATAGTTCATCAGCTGATGAACCTGCCACGCCACCTCCTAAAAACTAGACGTATTAGCACAAAGAATACATCTAGATCTAGGCCTGTTTCAACAAATTAGAAAAATGCAGAGATAAGTAATAAAACAGAAAGCAAGTTTAGATTTATTCCTTCCAATAAGTCTAGAACTACTTCAGCCAATGTGGTATATAGAGGTGTCAACACGAGCTTATTCAATTCTGAGTCAACTGAGCTTTACTCTAGTAGATTCCGCAATTGTTGATAATATTGTTGATGCAATAAAGAGTTATGCAGTCAACATAATAAAATAAACACCCCAGCACGCAGGGCATCCATTTTTACAACTAACTATGAAATTTATAAATTTCTGGTCACGACTCCAATGATGGGATTAGACTCGTTGTTACGTCCCGCACATCCATATGGATTAATTTTAATACCACAGTTATAACATGGAAGTTGTTTTTTGTTCAGGCAAAAATTATATAAATAGCAATGAATCCCTTTTATTTGAAATATATCATGTGCAGTGTAATTATTTTCTTACTGGAACTTAATGTTGCAAGTTGCTGTTTTTTCTCATAAATTTCCTCTGGTGGTGACCTTGGATAATGTGCTCCAGTTTTGTACTCCATGAGTTTGTTATTGTTTTAGTGCCAGTTCTATTTCATGAAAATATGAATAAGGATTATAAAACAATAGCATTTAATTCAGTTTGGAATAGAAATGATCTTCTTATGTGACTTGGATTACATTTTTTGTAGTCCATTGGTGAGTTTTCAGATTTTCATTTTTACTTTTCATAAAGCAAAAAAAAAAAAAAAACACTTCAATTTATACACTTATTCACTTTCCTTTAATTCAATACCAAAAACATTATTCTATGATTGTAAATATAATTAGAACATGTTAGTGCACTACAATCAGATTAAATTAGTAATTACGTCAGAACGTGGAAACTAATTACGAAGAGAAAGAGTTAAGGCTAAAGCCAGATTTAAAACTCCATGGAAATCATACATGTAGTTCACATCAAATACACTGTGTCTTATGCAGATACGTCAAACTCTCAAATAACGAAATCCAATAACAGTAATAACACATTGAATTGAACAACACTAGAAGTTAGTCGACGCTGATAGCGACTGTTGAAAAACAAGTTAAATAATAACGATGGAAACCGTCGAATGTCGTCAAGCCAAATCTCTACGTTCATAAAACCTGTCTCTCTCTTTAAAGCCTTCAGAATGATTCTGTTTACATTTCGCTCTTCTTCCAAGTCTTGTTTTTAAATACTTCGTGTCATTGTCTCTAAGTCCAAACTTTCCCTTTCTATGAAACACATTCTTAATCGTGTCATAACAATATGTACTCACTGTACTGTCATCCACAAGCCCTATGGTTGTACAATAGAAAGTCATTTGCTATGTTTTACACTACTGTATCTAAGCGCTCTAGCTGATGTGCGATATTCCCAGCATGTGTATTAGGTCAGTGGGATTCTATTACGTATAAGGCTTTGATGCCCTGAATTAACTTGAATGTTATGTTGAGGCTTAACCTGTGATATTTGTGGACGGGAGTATCTCTCCAAAATAGGGCTCCACAGCCACATGAAAAGTGTTCGAGATGAACCATAGTCGTTCTACGGCTGAAGGAGGCCAACATATGTTGAGGTCAACGTACGGTGGAGGCGCGGTGGCTGAGCGGCAAAGCGCTTGGCTTCCGAACTGGAGAATCTCGAGTCCGAATCCTGGTGAAGACTGGTGAATTCTGGTGAAGAATGGTGAAGAATGGTGATTCCTGGTGAATCCTGGTGAAAACTGGTGAAGACTGGTGAATGGTGATTCCTGGTGAAGACTGGTGATTCCTGGTGAAGAATGGTGAAGACTGGTGAATGGTGAAGACTGGTGAATCCTGGTGAAGACTGGGATGCTAAACTTCTGGTTCTTTGGGCGCCTCTTAGTTCACCCAGCTATAATGAGTATCTGGTATTAGTTGGGGGAAAAGTAAAGACGGTTGGTCATAGTGCTGGCCACAGTAACGTGATGACCCACATTTGAAGTTTCGTTACATTGTTGCTGAAATGACCGTTTATAATATTCCGCATTCGGTTATCCTGTCGATCGTTATCCGGACAGACCCCGTTCCGAATTAATCCGGGTAATGGACATTGTACTGTACAAAGTTTCTTGGTGTATAAGTTACTTCAACGCACTAAATATACCCCCCCCCCCACTGAGCGATTCTAAATAACTAAAGATGCACGACAATGATACAAAGGGTCTAAAACTGACAAAGTCAAACGTCAATAAATACACTTTAAAAGCAACTATTTGGATGTTTTTTTAAAGAAATAACTCATTGAGGGGATCATTGCAATTATAAAACGTTTTGCTTTAGCGCTCTCCTCCTCCATTTTTTTAAATCAGGTCATTCTTTTGTGCGTAGGATGTAATTATTCTCATAGGGGAACCATTGTCTTTAATTTACAAGATATAGATTGCCTTTAGGGAACAATATGTTTATATTCTGGTTCTAGAGATCAGGCATAATATATAGCAATAAAACGTATTTTCCCCCTACATCTATAAAAAAAAAACCCACACATGTAATAAATTTCAAATATGGATTTATAACCACAATGCTAATAATACAGTACGAGAAACACTCGTAAATAAATATAATTACAATTGCTCCCGTAGTAAAAGGGACATAACCAATACAAAGAGAAGACTCAAATTATATAGGTAAAGTATTACCTCCCTTATTACTATCGGTTTAAAAAAAAAAGCATGAAGACAGAACATATTACTGTGCCATACTGGAAAGCATGTGCATGTTAGTCCTAAAGTTTTGCGCCAAATTATGGGATCATGTATGACAGTCTGACAGGCTGTCTGCTCTTTTCTAGCAGTTCTCAGAAGGTTATCACTATGCCCATGTAATCTTTGACGTGGTCACTTACCAAATCATTATGAGGCCCAGTAGTTCTTTAAAATGTCCGTTGATTGACATTCCTTCCCTACTGTACTGTTATACTCTATGCCCTCACAACCATCGGTCAGCCTTGCTGGGATAATTTGAGTTCAGAATTTTAGACGTAAAATTATTATTTTTTTTTAATTTTGCGAGTGTGAGTGTGCGTTCTATTAGCACAATGTTAAGTTTATCTTTTTAGCAGAATGTTGTGCTTTTGTTGTTGTTGTTGGTTCTTTTAATCCTGTAGTTATCATTAGTGCCTCGTAAGGCACTTTGGTGCCCTGAACTCTATTGTTTTGTTACTATCTCAATATGTTATATGATATTTATTAAAAGAAAAAAAGGCGTGCCCATCTTTCTGTTCAGAAAAAAAGACAAATAAAAAGGTTATAAACTCAAATGTTTTAATGTTTGAGAGTATTTTTTAAAATCTTAAGACATCATAATGAATTTGTTATTTTTATAGTATAAATAAGAGGCTAAGTCTGTTATAATATAACAATGGTACCGTATAAAATAGAAAATTAAAAGTCTTCATTACAAGTTTGTCTTTTTGGGAATGAACTTTTTTCCTTTTGTAAACGTCATCCGTAGGGAAAAATTAAAGGACAATCTTGAAATGTTTTTTTTTTCTCATTTTGAAAAATAAATTTACTGTTTTGGTACTTACATATATATATTATAAAAAGAACAATTGTTGTTGCAATATCTAATAAACATGAAGAATTGTTTATAAATGTACAGTTTCCTTTTGAAAATTAAACTCTGTTGACATTATTCTATTGTAAACTTTTAAAACCATTAATTTGACGACACTATCATGTTGTAAGAATGCTGGGTATGGCACATATATCGAATCTAAATAACGTATGCAAAAACAATGAGAGCATAATTACAAATATGACAAATATTTGTAATCCAAAATCCTTGAGATGCGCAATTGTCAATTTGGGTTATTGAATTTAGAGAAAGCGATAAGATGGACATAATAGTTGAAAATTTAATTACTGCTAAGAACATTAAAAATAAAATGGATGCCTCAAATCGAACTGAAATCTCTCCATTTTAAATATTTTATAATTTTTTTTTTTTTAGATCACTTCTAAAAAAAAAAAGAGTCATGTAATGCTAATAGTGTGTGCCTCTTATTGTTATTTCTACTTTGCATTCTGACATTATTTAAATTAAATGTCTTTAAAAACGTTTAATTTCTTTTCCTTTGTAGGTCATAACATACGTAAATATTCCTTTTTTTTTATATTTCAATGTTTAGAATACACAAATAAGAAAATGGGAAGCTTATTGCTTAAACAATAATTATAGACATAGGATCGATTTACTTGGTCTAAAAATGGATATTATCCACGAGAGGTAACAAACAAAAGATACTTTTTTAAAAAATAATAGTTATTAACTCCCTTAGTAACATATATTCCACTTCGGCTTAGCAGAACGTAGAAAGTGTCCCCCACGGCCCACCGAGTGTTGACAAAAACAAGAGAAGTATAACACAGGGATACCTACATGCCAAAATGGAAATGTGTATTCCCAGACCTTGAAATGTGTATTTTCATAAAAATAAAGACATATACTCAGGAAAGTAAATTCAGCAGATCACACATAAGCACATAATAAAGTTGTATAAGACATTTTGTACATTTGTCAAAATATTTATACTGAAAGTCTTTTTCATAGACATGACTAGACTAGGTTAGAATGATAAAAGAATGATGCCGTTCTTGTCACTTTGCAATGATTTCATGATCATGATACCGGCTACCTCTAGTAGTAATTAGGAATGGAGGGCCGCATATATCTATCTATCTATTTATCTATTTATCTATCTATCTATCTATCTATCTATCTATCTATATATCTATATATATATATATATATATATATATATATATATATATATATATATATATATATATATATATATATATATATATATATATACAGCTTACGATAGCTTATTCTGTATCATGTCTTTTAATTTACATTTATATTGTATCAAACATTCACATTATTTTTTTTACACTCCCAATTGGGGAATTATTAAAACAAAGTTCTGAAACTTCTCAAGTCACCACAAATGTACTGCTGTACTTTATTATGAAGTATTTCACTGTTGGCACTGTTACATGTTCTAGAACTGTGAAACTAACTTACTAGTTGTTATCCTCGTGACTGCTTTCTAATTACAGTCACTCAGCCTCAACCGTTTGATCGTCTTAAGAGCTGAGCCGAAGGCTCTTCGGGATCTAATTTTGAAAAAAAAACCTGTTTGAGTGTCAAACAGTAAAAAAAAAAACAACCTATGTGAGCACACAGTTCTGTCTGGAGGAGATCCAAGTCAATGCCTATATAAAGCAATGCTATTTCCGATGCATCTGGCCCCCAACGCATGGGCTAGACACGGCCAAAGGCCGAGTGCACCGGGAACCTCCACCATTTTCCTATATTGTACCAAGCTAACCATGGGGGAACTCGCCATTAATGTAACGCATGGATTTTCGACAGGACAATGAGATCTCTATTTCAACCCCGCGCCGTGCAATAGGTAAGCTCTCGCCTACCCTTGGACACTCTCACTTGGGGTTTTGTTTCGTCATTCATTTAGCCTAACCACTTCCTCTAATGGTCGTTTCAACCCGGGTGCCACGGTGAGGCAGAACAGCGTACCCGGGCTCAGCATCAACCTGTTCTTACACTTGTTTCATTTCAAACAAAAAAAAAAATTGTTCACAGATATATTTACACCCAGATGATATGACATTTTAGCAGCAATTTTTTTTAAGTGTCTCGCGGAACAACTTGAACTTTTCATTCAAGTCATAATTTACTTGTAGGCATGTTCTTTGAAGCTGAATCAGCTTCTGCACTAAATGCGAGAAGTATTAAAAACTGGTTCCTAGTTCTTGATGTCTTAAAATTTCTTTCTAATTCCATTATAAGAAGTCCAAATAAGTCTTGCACTTTTTAACCTTTTTAACTGTATCACTAGAAACAGCTTCAGATTTCAGCAAAGGAAAATGACGAAACCTGTTATCACTTGCTTGCCTGGAGAAATGGGAAAGCTTTGTTTGAAAAGATTTAACATGCACTTTAGCAACGACCCATTACAATTGTCGTCAAACTTGTCATCCATATTAGAACTATTAGTAACCGAGTCACAGTCGACATCGTTTCATTTCTTCCATGAGATCCCCTATTTGTCTCAATACCTTGTCCATGCTAACCAGCGTCTACGTCTGTGGTACTGATCTATGGAATGTTTTGTTTCCAAATCTTTAAGCAGGCTACTTCTCGGAACTGCTTGTGGTTAAGACCCCTGGTTCAGATTAAGTTGGATAACTGGGT
Source organism: Biomphalaria glabrata (assembly GCF_947242115.1). Lineage (NCBI taxonomy): Eukaryota > Metazoa > Mollusca > Gastropoda > Planorbidae > Biomphalaria > Biomphalaria glabrata. The sequence continues at coordinate 78,570,977 of NC_074711.1, forward strand.
CAATAACATGTTTAATATTCAATGCATCTTTGCCCAAACTTTACCGTGTGGTGGTAAAAGTAGATGGTTGGGATATTGTTCTTTAATTTTATTAATAAACCTTTTGTTTATCTTAGTCAAAGCACGCGCTCCGTCAGTGGATCAACTCGCCATCACTTTCAACACTATTCTTCGAAGCATTAAATAAATACAAGCCTGAGTTTGCGTCTTTGACTGAATATTTCGACATATTGCCGATTAGTATAATTTTCATTTCCTTAATACTTTTTAGAATCACATGTATAGAGATTATTTCTTGAGCCTCTTCATCATAAGAAATAGATCTACATAAAAGTTTAAAATTATTTATTTTTAATAATTTTGCATTTTTTATATAGATATAATGCGTAGGCACAACTAATATTTGTAGGTGTCCGCGGGCCGCAAAAATACTCCGGCGGGCCGCATGTGGCCCAAGGTCTGTAATTTGCCCACCTCTACTCTAGTGTATTCCACACTCCATTATGGCGGCAACAGAAAAATCCATTCCAAAGAATGGAAATTCTTGCTACAAGTGAAATTAGACTTAAACCAGATGTTTGCTTAGCTGGATCAGTGACATCTAATTCTATAATAGTAGTTTTGTTTATAGGCAATTTCTTTACAAAGTATCCAGACACTGGAAATATTTTATCAGATTTTGAAAGAATTTAGATTTTCTTCTTTCAGCCCATTCTTTGCAGAGTTAGCAGAAAGCTTTTTTCATCTTTAACAATCACTAATAACAAACATTTTAAAGATATTTTTTCAGGCAGATCATACTAATTAGTCGTTAAAATTATTTCTAATATAAAAGCAGTCCATTGGGTCTGCTGAATAGTTGTTGTAAGATATAGCTATTTATTCTGGTGTCTGATGCTTGAAGTTGTTTTATAAAACAAATTACTGTTTTAAAAAAAGCTGATATACAAGTGATACATTTAGTTCAATAGCTCTTATTTGTAACTTCATTTTGTTACAGAACTAGAGTTCAAGCTCAAACCAATATAAATGTCGAAAGTGGGAGCAAACATTTTGTGGACCAAACAGATTTTACTCTAAATTGTTTTCATTTTTAGGATTCAATCCTAAATATGAGTTAAAGTACCAAATTTATGTATACAGTAGAAAAACATCAGATTTAGTAGAGATTGGGAAAAGGCGACTAGGAAAACATATTTAGGCTCAGAACTCATATCATCTGTTACTATTATACTGAAATATTTCTTATGAACTCTAAATTTACCAAAACAAAATCTTTCTTAAAATAATTATGATAAATCATGTGCGATTACATAAACTCTGTCGCCATATTTGACTATTCTGTTTTAAAACATCATGTTTTCGTCTGAAAAGTGGAGGGGGCGGTAGAGTGAAAATGATTAATTGATTAAGAGTCTTCGCTCCTTTTATAATTTCTGCTAATGATAGCATTTGGCATTAAAGAAAAGGGGTTGGGGCGACACGATATAAGAATTTAATTTATAGCACAAATATACATTATATTAGTGACAGATTTTTAAAAATGTTTTAAATTTCTTAACGACAATACCAAAAGAAAAAAGATTTATTTGTCCAATGGGCGGAGGGCGATTGCATTATTGCTCCTTCCACTGTACTCTCACCTGGTACCACCCTTTTTCATTTTATATTTACTGATCATAAAATCTAAGATTATAGTGTGATGCGACATAATATACAGATGGGTTAAGATATCAATAAGTAGCTTATATTATATAGATATCAAACTAATTATGTTAAAAAACTATGATTTCTCCATAGAAATAGGACCGCCCCACCACTCAAAGGCTAGAGTGAGGATGGCAGTAGATGCAATGCCCCCTTCCCTCACAGCACCCCTCCGAATCGGCCAAGATACCAGGGTGGAGCGACATAAAATAAAAATAATATAGTAATTCAGCTAATTTTGTTCACAAACTATGATTTCTCCACAAAACAAGGACCGCCCCCTCCACTCAAAGGGCTTAGGTGGGAATGGCTGTAGATGTATTCGCCCCCCCCCCCCTATCGGTCAACAGGTGAACCACATAATATAAAGATCGATTAAAATATCAATAACAAGCTTTAATAATATCGATACTTAATTGAATTTGTTAACAGGCTGTGTTTTCTACAAATAAATTGGACCGCCCCCTTCACTCGAAAGTTTAGGGGGGGGGGCAGGATAGATGCCATCGCCCCCTCCCATCCCACCGAATTGGACAGCATACTGGGGAGAGAGAAATAATCTAAAAATAGGTTGAAATATAAATAATTAGTATATATTTTAAACATAAGTAATAAAATCGCATACAAATTGTGTGATTTCTTTACTAAAAATCGTCCGCCTCCCACCTTTGGGGAGGGGGGTTCGACGAGTTGGGGGTAGGGCGATCGCCCATCCCCGGATCCGCCAGTGTCTAAATCAATATTAAGATTATTATTTTTCAGGTTCAATAAAGTCGCGCCAGAGTCGTATTTTCTAAGGAGGTAATATCATTGTTTGAAGCATGTATTATTGAGCTCTTTTTTTTTTTAAAGTGAGTAGTACGCAATTTCTAAATGTTCTGCAACCCATAACCCCAATCCTTTCATTCCTAGGTAGATATAAACTCAGGTAAAAAAACAACTATATTTGCAAAATGTAGTTCTTAAAATTAAATCTAGATCTAGATGGAGCCTTCGCTCTGCGAATGCGTGACCTGCCGGTCTTGTGTCATGTAAACATGGCTATATGAACTAGATCCGTGAAGTTACGTTATCCTCATAGCAGTGGCGTAGCTACCAATGTGCGGGTGGTGCGGGCCGCACAGGGCACCAAGTGGAGAGGGGCACCAAAATTCCCCCAGTGTGTATTAATTTCCTATTTCCCTGAGCGTTTCAGTAAAAACGACTAATTGTATGGACACGAACAAACATACAAACTATATTTTAAACATGAACTAACGATTTATAAACTAGTCATGTCACTATTTTGTTTCATCTCCGCGACTATTTCTTCAATACAATATAAGCTATAGAACAGTTTGAATCTAATTTACTACATTTATTTCGGACACACTGTACATGTTGTTACTACTTTGATCGATGCTTTGTAATATAAAGAAGAAGAAGAAGATAGGCCAACCTTTTTTTACTTCAATGTTTAGTCCATTGGTTTAATCTAGATATTGAGTTTACAAATATATTTCTAAACTCTAGCTCTAAACAATTATCTTAGTTTATTCATTTCTTTATGATTCTTAATAGTTTAATTTTGGAAATAATTCTATTGTAATGTCAATTTTTTAAAATAAGATAACCTTTGTTTTCTACGAGTTTTTTTTTTTAACTAACTAGTTAATTGTAATACTGTTACATAAACAAAATGATGAACAGTGCTCAAGACTGACTAGTCTGGCCGGCGCCTCAAAACCCTTTTAAGCTCAGACGGAGAAATCGGCATCTCTGGTTGTGTCCGGTCTGTGTAGTCTATAAGGGCCCCATACCCAGATCTATCGTGGTCCCTCATTACCGACCCATCGGTATAGCAGAAAATGGCATCTGATGGGTAGGACTTTAGTGTAGCTGATGCCAAGTTTTGGAGTATGGCAGGTGTTTATCACCTCTTGGTGGCTCCCTCTTGCCCTATAAGGGACATGTTTATTTGTGGGGCCGGAAATCTCCTCCACGGAGGCAAGTATTAATTCTTCTAATAGGAATTCTATCAGTGGAGAGCCCAGCTGATTTTGTCAAATTGGCCGCAATGTGGAGGAACGATCGCATTTTTATACGGTTCCTCTCTCTCCACTGTTGCACTAAGATTGTGGTGGGTAGCCTAGAGTAGCGCTCGTAGGCCGTAAGTACCGCCCTCTCCCTCCTTAAATGTAAAGGGGCCACGTTTGTTAAGATTTCTTCATCTTCATTTAAATCCAAAGATGGATTCAATGAGTGGTGAAGGTTATCCCCGAAAATAGAAAAACATGAGACCAGCAGAGCTCACATTCAGTCATCGCTTGCTTGGAGGGAACTTGAAGTTTGCCTGAGAGTAGGGAACAGTATTGACAACAAAACCTGGAGAGTTTAACTAGCAGAGATGAAAATTCATCGACTAGATCTGAAGAAGGTTGATTATTGGTTACTGTTCAGTCTTTTAATTTTGTCACCTATCTTGGATTTTGGGCTCCTGTATTAACTGAAATTAATGATGCGCAATTCTACCTTCAAAAAACAAGGATTGTCTATTCGAGACTGCTCACTCAAACTAAAAACATTAGAGACATTTTTAAGTAGTAATCGAGAGGACATCGCTGAAGCCAGCAATACCTTTGCCGAAAGCGTGTGCTCAGATCTGAGAATCAGTACAGAACCTCAAAAACGTATGGGCCATAATAAAAAGATGCCTGGTGAGAAAAGTGACTACTCTGTACTTACACACAAAGAAGAGCTACGAAGGGAAATTTATTCTACCTTGGACAGGATTGTTCAAGAAATAATCACCCGATTCGAGCAAATTCATAATGTAGCAGATAGATATGAATTTTTGTCGCCTTCCCAGCTATTAAATCCTCAGGTCGAAATCAATCTCGATAGTACTCCTAGCGACATTGATAAAAACGAATTTCTGCTGTAGCGAAAGAGGCTTCAACGGTTTGTCACAGTTTCATCAGAAGCCTCCGAATTTCCAAAACAAAGACCTGTTGAGCTCTTGAATTTTATAAAAAAAATATCAGCTAGATGATTCAGTCCCGAATATCGTCATCATGATTCCCCTATTTTTAACTATTGCGGTAAGCGTAGCTACATGCGAGAGAAGTTTTTCCAAACTTAAACTGATCATGAATTACTTGCGATCAACGATGACAAATTTACGACTCACTAATTTGGCCATTTTGTCCATTGAACAAGGGCTGGTGGAAAAAAATGGATTTCGATAAAATTATTGATACTTTTGCCAGCAAGAAACCGCGTAAAATTCATTTGTAGTATGTTTATGTAAAAGTGATTTTTTTTTGAATTAACAATATTTGATTAATGAATACATATTATTTTGAAGAGGTTTTGCAATGTTATTAATTAGTTATTTTTTTTTTTGGGGGGGGGGGGGGGCATCAAGATGAGGTACCGCACCAGGCATCATATACTCTAGCTACGCCACTGCCTCATTGAGTTGGGCAACGTTTTTTTTTTTGAGGGTCTTCATTTTGTTTCAGAACTAAGTTACATAGCTTGGCCATGTCATCTAGAGTTTCGGTTATATTTCTAGTATTTTTCTTTGTGTGATTTGAAATCAAAATACTACTTTAAAATTTTAAGGCTAAAAAAAACAAAACAAAACGGAATGTCATTCAGACAGAGAAGCTGAATAAAATTGTTGAAATAATAAATGAAATTAAGGGCCTACGAAATATTTTGTTTACATAAAAGACTAGATCAGGTTAGCGGTAGATTTGTAGATTAGTTTAAAATTGGTAATTTTTTTTGTTGTCTTCAATGTATACAGTCCGTTGAATAACTGAGCGTTATCTAGGTCACGTCTCGTGTAATGTGCATCTCATCTCGTCACTTCATGAACTGGGCATTCATTTTGTGTGTGTGTGTATGTGTTTATTTCTCAATACTGCATGCTTAATGTGTGTGTGTGTGTGTGTGCTAAGTTTTGCCCTAGTGCAGGGGTTCTCAACCTGTGGGTCGCGACCCCCTTGGGGGTCGATTGAGGATTTGCCAGGGGTCGCCTAAGACCATCGAAATTATGGATTGTTATTGTCTACTCTTCTGTATTTGTGTTTGTGTTGGGGGGAGGGGTTGCGGCAGAGTGGAGGATTGTAAAAAGGGGTCGCCGAGCTTAAAAGGTTGAGAACCGCTGCGGGCCTAGTGGTTGGTGTCTAGAATTAAAAAGTTTCTTGTTTCAGTCAACATCTTTTTGTTCTGTGATTTTATTCCTTTCATTACTTTTGAGACCATAAAGTCAGTAGTTGATATTTTGTAATCGATCTTACTTCAAAAAACATGTTAAGTTACTTCTAATTTGATTTTAATTATTGTGATGGGTAAAAAAGAATATACAAGTAGAAAACCATTTCATAGACCAACAATAGAGACAAGGCCCTAAAGAAATGATAACAAGAGCACAAAGAAGCAAATATTGTATTCCATATTTGAATACGAAACATGTAGAATGGAACAGATTGAAGTACAAACGTGTTTTAATACATTGTAGTTAGTTTTCAATAACAGTCCACGATGTCTTTAGAGTTTTGTTGTTTTTGTGTTGGAAAATCAAATTGGTGCACATAACGATAAATTGTTGATACGTGGTACTTGACTGTGTGACATTGAACTGACCCTGTGACAGTGAACTGACTGTGTCACAGTGACCTGACTTCCTGGCAGTGACTTGACCGTGTGACAGCTACTTGATTGTTTGATAGTGACGTGACCGTGCGACATTAAAATTACCGTATAACATTGACTTGACAGTGACTTGATCGTGTGACAATGAAGCTGGAGACACAAGTCGTAGACCAGTTCACGCAAATTCACACCCCAGTTACTATCTATCTCCGAGATACTTCATGCTAGACTTAAAAATGGTCTGTACAGAACGAGGCCCTAAAGAGCGTTTGATTCTGTCACAGCATCGTATTTTGTCATCAGGCATAACTGATGGAAGGCAAACATAATCAGTGAAGTGTTTGTATGGACTGACCGAGTCTGAGAGTAACAAGCTCTTTGGTGTTTTCCACTGTTTGGGGCAATAAGGAAATAATAGAGAACACCTCTCTCTCTCTCTCTCTCTCTGTACTCTTCTGTTATAAGGCTGAGCTAAATAGTTTATAACAACATAAAAAAGTGAAGTTCCTCTTAGAGACCTCGCTGTCTTTGGGACAGAAGTGAAACGCAGCTGTTTTTAGCACTGCAGAAAAATTTCAGGATTTCCTAGTGTGCCATTATACAAGTTACTGAACTGTTCTACTTTTCTTTCCTCTAGAATGTAACTTACGATTGGTGGTACGTAGATAAAAACAACCTGTCAAGTATTTCATTATTTTAAACGTTATCTTTAAAATGTCCTATTCATCTTCCTTTACCTATACCAGTGGTTCCCAAACTTTTTCCTTAACAGAACATTTCGCTCATTCCGAGTAGTTAGCAGAACACTTTGCTCATTTTTGTTAAGAGAGATTAATTCACGTATTTAATTAATTTAATTTATTCACTATTTAATTATTCCAGTAGTTTGTGGAACACCTATTCAGGCATCACGGAACAACAGAGTTTCTCAGAACACAGCTTGGGAAACACTGACCTATACAACTCTGAAGAATTCTATGCACTAAGAAATATTCTTCATAATTTTGATTACAGTGGTTATGTCTCTCATGAGATAGGTCACAGCAGAGCTCATAAAGTGGTCTAGCATTGACTGAGCACAGTATTCTATCATACGTAGCTATCATCCAGCTTTCTCTCCAGGGTCTCAATGTGTTCGCGCGCTCTGACTCGCAAGGAGTTGATGCTGGAGCTCTTGTCCACAAAGCCGCACATCAACTCCGGCGCCCTGGGTCTCTTGCTATGCATCGGGCTGAACATGCCGGACAGTCCGTGCAGCTGCGACGTCAGGTTACCGCAGTGCGTTGTCATGGCGGATGAGAGGTAGTCCGGAAAAGGGAGGGAGCTCGACGAGCCGAGTGCGGATGACGAGTATGACGTCAGAGGCGACGAGGAAATGTCTGTTGCCATGCTGACGATGGGCGGAGTCAGCCAAGGATCAAGAGGAAGTGACGTAGAGCCTAGAGCAATAGACGTTGAAATGCTAGGCATGGTGGGAACGGCGATGCTGTCCGGAAGTTTGCCGTATTCTATCTTCTCCTGCCTCCGCCATTTCGCGCGCCTGTTTTGAAACCAAACCTATAAATAAAAACAAAATGAAAACAATAATGTAAGTGTGAGGTTTTGTAAATATACATAATTACACTTAATGTTAAATATTCTTTTTTTTTTTTTGTTAGACTACTAACAGCCTACAGGTACGATCTAAGGATCTTACTATTTATTTAGTATTGCTCAAAAGTCAATGTCATATGAACTGACGTGAGCTTCGAACTTCCCAGCTTGTCCTTCTAGCTGATGCCAAGCGAACTGTTAATGTTACATTTCAATTCAATCAGACACAAACAGCGCGTGCAACTTTTCAAGCACGTGCAAAGTGTTTTGTTATTTATCATAGCAAATATCATTCTCAATGTCGAAAGGCACAGTTTTGATCAATTCACGTGCAAGAAATTCACAACACCAACAGATTTGAAAATTAAAGTTACCCCTTTAAGACTTTGCGATTTTTTTAGGAAAAGTATGTAAAAGTCATCTGTTTCTATGGCCAAAGGTTAACGGCTATCACAACAACCAACCGGTTTTACTTTTAAAAACGTAAGTCATGTATCCATTACAGTTGGGTAGACTCAGGGGCGTCCCTAAAATATCGATGTTAAAAATCTCATTCGGATTTGAACTTAAGACCCCTCGCTTTACAATACGACCACCACGCCCCCTTTCCCCAAACAACTTTTCTTATCTTTCATTTACCAAATGCGAATCACATTTCACAGTATTAAGAGTTAGGAGGAGTGTATCGTTAAGTACGTAGCAGTAAGTAGCCTACCGTTACCAAAGTTTTCAAACTTCATCTTCTTGTAATCCCAGTAAAATAACAGCTACTGTCAAATGTCCTCCATTATGGCTGCATATGAACAACTTGCTAACCCAGCAGGACTTAGACGTAGGCCCTAAACTATTAAAGATATAGGTCCCCTTGTAAGGCATTTTCACTTTGCTCTTTCTCCGAAGTGATTGAAACTATCACAGTTGGAGGTCCTCCATGCAATCGGGGGCTCTAGCTTATGTTGCTTATAGGTAAATTCAGCGCTGTATCCCATGGAACAGTCATTGGTTTTTATTTGTTTATATTCTTAAATGGTTTCAAGTTTGGGAGCAACCCAAGATATCCGTTGTCTTGCATTTCAAAGACATGACCTTTAACCTAACCGAAATCTTCGGAACAAAGCAAGCCATTTAAAGTAGGTCTGACCTTCTTGCAATGTGACCTCGTAACCTATGCCTATAATAGCAACCAACGACATTCTCTATGATATTTACAATATTAGAATATAAATTGCGCTGCAAATCTATGGAATCTCATATGTGATTCTTAGGCTAACTAAAATTTGACATTTTATTAAATGCATAAAATATAGATTTAATTTATATGATTGTGTGTTGGCCTGTGTTATTCCATGCTACTTTTGTTTTCTGTACACATTTAATCCAGTTCCAAGCTTGTTTTAATGTTTTCCGAATTTTTCCCAGTTACGATCAATTTGATCTCGAATCAATTCTTTCTTCGACACGTTGGACTTTAAATTTATTGTGTGTTTGAAAATTCTCAAAGCCCTAGGGGAGATTATTCAAATAAAAAGAAAATCCTAATACCTTATAAATTGTTGATTGAAATTCACGACTCCATTCTCCACGATTCCCCGCTCCTCCCGCACTTAACGCAAGAATAACAAAATTAACAGATGGGCTACAAAGGTATTATTTGCTTTATGTCCAGTTAATAAGGCCAGACCTGCACCCGGGACACAACGATTCGTCCAGCATTAAATCTCGCTATACATTGACTTTTAGCTGACCCTCCTCTCGGACTTTTGACCGCGGCGAGTCGCGCTAGGGGGCGGCCAATTATCGCCCTGGCACAAATGGTCAGTGGCGGTTAAACTTTAGGGTCATCTTGACCATCTTATGAAAAGCGGCGCGGACAGAAGAGCTAAAGACTAAAGAGGTTTTTGGAGGAGCTATCAATGGCAGGACGGCCCGTGCAGAAAGTGCTCGCTGGACAGTCCCGGATGCAACTTCTCTTCCAAAGGACGCTAATTAAACCGCATCTCATCCTACGACGGCCCTCCCGTCGAGTGGAACTGGACATTTCCTAATTAGGCTCCTTTAGCCTTAGGAGATAGACCTAATTTTAGTTGCCGCCGGCTAGACGGCAGTCTCCAAAATAAAAGGGGGAGGGGGAGGGGAGCGAAGTGACCTTGTGTGGACCGTCGCCATTTTTAACTCATCGGGTGAGGTCAGCGTAGCGTAAGGTAATTGGATTGGTCGTAGGATTGGTCGTAGTCCCTTGGAAAGAAGGGTGAATCTTTTGTTGCTTTAGACACATTTGTAGGAAGAGAGCAAAATGGAAGCGGATAGAGGAGCTCGACGCTAGAGAGGGATATATGAGTTTAAATGACTCCTCCTCTATCGTTCCCTCTCACTGTTCTGGGATGAAGTTAATAACTGCTGTACTTCGAGTGGGGACGACATTATCTCGTACCATCTTAGAAGAGTCTCACTTGATCTGTGGGGGAAAAGAGTAGAACAGGCGACCGCCATTAGAGAAAGAGAGAGAGAGAGAGAGAGGGAGAGAGATACCGGTGCCTCACTAATGGAAGTATTAAACACTTCATCAGAGGCTAAATGTGATCAACGCTTCCTGGAGGAGTAATGGCTAGACTATGGCGTGAGGCACAGGGTGAGAGGCGCCCTGGGAAGTTGAACAAAATAAAAAGTACCACTAAAAGTCTGTCGGCACGTCTTGAACATGATTGTCCTCGATCGATGAACTAACGACGACGTGAGACGTCCATCTTCATATTCAATAATCTTTCACTGAGTCTAAGTTTATTGAATAAATGAAAGACCTAAAATGAAAGCTTTAAAATATGGCAATTACTACATTATTTTTTTAGTGTCATTAAAAATAGATCTAAATCAGTGGTTCTCAAACATTTTTGACCCAAGGATCCCTTTTCATAGCCAAAATTTTCCCAAGTGAAAAAGCTCCAGAGAATAAAAAAAAATTGAGCATTTTGTTAAAAAAATATTTACATAGATTATATCTTTTCTTTAAAATAGAATTAAACTATGACTCGGATGAATGTGATAAAATTTTGTGTTTATTTTATCCTGCTCAATGATTGTGTCTACCAACGACTAAGATGAAGTTTATAGCGGCACTGAATCACCGTTCTATGCGATAGAAAGACGAGAAAGCAGTCCACAACTTCTATACAGTCGCACATTATGCTCGATATAAAATGTCTGAGTCTGAGTTATGAATTACTACAGTGTACCAAAATGTTCAAGACACAGGAATATCCACGCGAAGAATTGCTTCAACTCTTTGGTTCAGATCTTCACGACGAGCCGTAAAGGTCTGACAGTAAGCAAGAAAATCATCTTTGTTTAGGACTTTACAAAAATTTCGGAAACTGAGAACATTCTTCTCTCCCCTATTTTAGTTTGTAAAGAAAAAAATTTCGCAACAAGCGCAGATATTACGCTTTTAGAATCTATAAAATGTATTAGGTCACCTTGTAGTTTCACATTCGTTTCATTAAAGTTAGCTACTAAATCAGTTATGCATGTTATTGTAGAGACGCACTATAGTGAACGCAAAATTGTGAAGACATTCAACCAAAGCGAGACTGTAGCTTAGATAGATTAAAGAGACAGTTGAGGCTAGGATTTCATATAGAGGTATAATAGTACGTGATAGTGACTGAGACTAGACTGCTCCCGTTATGACTTAAACAGTTATACTTCTTCATACGACTGTTGGTTGTTCACTCTATTTGTGGAGTGTTGTTGGCTGTCTGCACCTTTGTAGCCAGAACTCACAAATAATCTGACACGTACAGAGACACGCGACCTATTTGCTGAACAGTCTCATACAGACGCAGATTAGACATTCATCTCTACATTGTATTGTTGTTTTTTTTAAAGTTCATTAAACTGTGTCGTAAATCATTGTCTTTGTTTTCTAGGAATTTTTAACTCTGAATTGTAGACAGAATAAGATCAATTTAAATCAGGAATTTTCCATCATTTGGGGGCCCAGGGGCTTGACCTATTTGGGGGCCCCTGCATTTTGCGTAATATTTCATATTTAATATAAAAAAACTCATTTGGGGGCCCCCTCAAGTGTGGCGCCCGGGGGAGATTTTCGAATTCTCCCCACCCTTCCCCCACCCTAGCTACGCCACTGATTTAAATATTCACTTTTAGATAGCCAACGTACTTTTGTTTGCGAAGTGGTAAACAATTATTTGTAAAGTTTCCCTTTCGGACCTTGCGATCTAGAGGGCGGATGATGTAAAGATCACCAGTTTCCGTGGCTCACAGTTAACGAGGGTGTCATGTGGCTAGCACAAAGATTTTACTTTTCCCAAACTGATGTCCCCAATTAATGTCCACTAGTGTTGGGTGGACTAAAAGGTGCCAAAAGATCATGAAATTAAAAATCTCAGTCTTCGAACTCGGGTCCCCTGATTAGGAAGCCAAGCGCTTTACCACTAACCCACATCGTTAAGAGAATAATATCTCAACAAGAAAAATAAAAAAAAAATACTTTTTAAAAAACGAAACAAAGGTTACTGTGATCGCTTTTAGAATTATTTTATAAAAAAAAATTGTACTACTTGAATTCGATCTCAAGGGGTGAAGCCTCCTCATTCCAACACACTAACCACTGTGCCAACGATGTGTTTATGAAAACAGAAGGTTTCATAACTATCTATTGTTAGTTTCAAGCTTTTAAGCGAAGACGACCTAACGTGTAAATGGGACCAAACAAAATAATTAATTACCAATAATTAATTATTTAGTTACTTATATTTTTTAAATTGATTCTTGCTTTTCAGGTGCAGGAAATAATTGTGCGAAATTTCAACTTAATCCGAGTTGGTTGTGGGAGAAATAACGTGTACAAAAATCGTACCAGGCAGACAGACAGAGGGTGTTGATATACAAAAAAAAAAAAAAAAAAGGCATTTCTCTTTATTTTAAGAAGATTTGTTGCAACTAAATTCTACTAAACGAGGCAATAAAATACATTAATTGTAGCTTGTTGTAAGTATGACAGAAAGCCTCTGTATCTCCTTATCAATCCCTGAATACGTCAGTAGCAACAGAAATGATTTAAGTCATGGTTAAAACTTTTACATCGAACAAACTTTTTTTTAATTTAGAAAAGAACGCTTCATCTCTCGTGCCAGTTTCCAAACTGATGACACATTATTTTTCTCCATTTACATATCTTACATAAGTTAAAAGAAAAGCTTCGTTTTCAGGTCAAGTTGAATCGTCAAGCTATAAACAAATTCAGATTATTTTTTTTTGTAGCCAAGGAATTTCAACGCACTGAACCATTTCGTCAATCCTCTGTACTGTATTTTTGCTGTTTTATAATGCCCAAAGCTGGATCATGTAACCTGATTTTTATAACCTCACAGCTTATTAAACAAGTTCTTTATCAACTGTGTATAAGTGTACGGCTTTCGGGATTTTGCAAATGTAATGTTATAAGAAGCACTTAGTTTATCGTCCTCTCGCTTAGACGTTGTTCCTGTGGGCTGTTGCTGTGACTGTGTTTTCAAATATTTTTTCTTTGACTGTTTGTTATTCTAAGTTCAATCATTATCCTTATTGCATTCTAGCCCAGACTTCCTGAAAGCGGATGGGGGGGGGGGGGAGGTATATTATAGTGGGCAGGATTCGATCTTTAGAACCTCGTGGCTAAAGTCAGAAGTGCCATACCACTCTAGCGTGCAGCTATCACTGACCAAACGATTCTAGTTTAAAGTGTTGAGGGGCACTTCAGTGTAGCTGCAGAACTATTCACTATTCACCGGAGTTCACCTGACTAGGTGTATTCATCAATCTTCTTCACCGGAGTTCACCTGACTAGGTGTATTCATCAATCTTCTTCACCGGAGTTCGCCTGACTAGGTGTATTCATCAATCTTCTTCAATAGAAATCCCCTGATTAGGTGTATTCATCAATCTTCTTCAACGGAGTTCCCCTGACTAGTGTATTCATCAATCTTCTTCACCGGAGTTCACCTGACTAGGTGTATTCATCAATCTTCTTCACCGGAGTTCACCTGACTAGGTGTATTCATCAATCTTCTTCACCGGAGTTCGCCTGACTAGGTGTATTCATCAATCTTCTTCAATAGAAATCCCCTGATTAGGTGTATTCATCAATCTTCTTCAACGGAGTTCCCCTGACTAGTGTATTCATCAATCTTCTTCACCGGAGTTCCCCTGACTAGGTGTATTCATCAATCTTCTTTACCAGAGTTCACCTGACTAGGTGTATTCATCAATCTTCAAGCATTTACTTTATAGTGCAAGCGACTCTCACACAAGAGATGAAGAGAAATCAATCATTATCAATCTTGACAAAAGTGTTGTCTTCAACTAGTACCTTACCTAATTTGGGTTCGATTCTAGATTTGTCCACCATTTCCTTCCTTAACAAAAAAAAAATCTGTCTAATAATTTAAATGTTTTCCTTTAAGAGCCTCCTCGATTTTATTTTCTACGAGCCCAGCAGATTATCTTTAATTAATTTCTCAAATGACATTAAACTTGTCACAAACCCCTAACAATCTTGTCATCATTTAACTGACAGGAAGTGGTCTTAGAATGACACATAAGACGTCAATTTAATGATGGCCGTCACAGACATCCGCATCTGCTTGGCGAGGATGGAGAGAGGTGTGTGTGTGTGAGTGAGTGAGTGTGTGTGTGTATGTGTGTGTGTCTTAACTCAAGCCACTATAGACAATTTTTTTTTTCATATTTAAAGTACAATTACACGCACATACACATATTGCGCTCTGGTCCGTCAACACCAAAGAAATACCCTAATTACCCTGTCTCTCTCTCTCTCTCTCCATCTCTCTCTCTCTCGTCTCCTCTCTAATTTTTTATGATGCCAGCATTGAGCGCTAGCCTCTCCAGTGCTCGCCTCCGCCTCTCCCCACCCCTCTCTCTCCTCTTAATTACCTTCAATTTGTAGCGGCACTAATGTCAACGATCAGATAGTGTGATTAACAAGCGTGAGCTCATCTTTAAAGCGGCGGAGACGGGCATCGAAGGGCCCAATTATCGAGGCACTGAATGCCAGGTATGTAGCAAGTTAGGTCAACCAGAACAGACTATCTGTCAGGTGTTGCCACTCAGGCTATGTCCAGCGAAAAGAGAAAAAATTAATTAAAAACAGAATACAAATACGAAAGGAAATACAAATGTTGGGTTAACTCATACAAATTACTGAGTTGAACATGGCTCCTCACCGCGAGGCTAGAGTGTTTTTCTAAGAGGACGATTATCGGGAGGATTAAAAAATGATCGATCTGGTGACGCCATCAGGCGAAGCGTGATGACGGACTCATATTTATCCCAAATGCTGCATGATACAAGGCTCCATGGGTATTAAAAAGTTTTTTTTAAGCTGGTTAAGCTGGGTGGGTGGGGCTGTAGGTTGGATGGCCCTAAGTCATTAGGTCATTAAAATTACAAGAACATTGATTTTGTTGTTGTATTGTGCCCACATTGCTTATTGCGAGTGACGCATTAAGATATAGTCTATATTTGAGCTTAGAGTGATAATGCTTGATGGGACACTTGGATACGACACTCTACCTCTAGTCACCCCTAGTTTAACCTCCGATTGTGGGTCAGACCTCAGGCTTCCCACACATTTAGAGATATACTCTGGCTGCAAGACATTTATTTGTCGGCTTTGAAAAAAACATGCTGGGTCGGAATGGCGAATGAAAATTCTTTTTTTTTGTTTGTTTGTTAATTTAACAGTTGCGGTTTCAATCATGAAAATATCTTTTTGTTGTCCTAGATCCAAGGTATGTGATGACAAGTTCAGTTTTCCTATTTTTCGTAACCTAAATAAGGATGCGGACTCCTATGAGTTGTGTCCGTATTGAGGAGACTGTGACAGGTGGGGAAATGTGACGTGTGTTTGGCACGTTTTATGTCTAGGGGATGATTATTTTTAATGCTATCACACCCCCACTTATCAGCATATGAATCGGGAGCAGACACGCAACGAGACAAAGCAATGAAAGATAGATACAAAAGTTAAAATAAAGGATATTTATTTACATAAATATACATATAATAATAAAAAGGGGGAGGGTTTGCATCTATCTCTAGTATATTCTATGTTTAATCATCACTCTTGCACATAATAAGAGAGTATGTCACTTTGTCCTCTGACTTAGCTGGTTGTCCTGTTGATGTCGCAGCTGGCTGTGTCCTGGCTTGAGGTTCTGCAGCTGGAGGTGGCGCTCTAGCGGATAGAGGGACGCCGGCGATATAGTTCTTGTGGAGTCTCAGTCCCAAGTTCTAGTATCTGTAGTGGGCACAGTATGGCGGGTGGCCGGATACCGTGGGCACAAGGTTACTGCGGGCAGAGCTGATCTGCCGTGGGCAGTGTGAGTAACAAGATATTTCCAGTGAGTTGCAGAGGGTTGGCGTAGCTATGACGTCTCGCACAGATCTGACTCTATAGGGACGTCGCGCCTAATAGCTTGACAGGTGGGCTGTCGAATAGGCGGGCAATGCCGATAGCGCCAAGTAGTAGAGTTGGGTAGATCTCAGTAGGCAAATGCAGCGCTGAATAGCACTAAGCACAACTGCAGGTAAATGGATCGTTGATCCAGTAACTAGGCAATGGGTGATTCTTGATAGCAACTAGGCAAGTGCAGCGCTGATTAGCACTAAGCACATAGATAGGCCAGTAGGCAAATAGGCAGGTAAGTGATCCGATAAATAGGCAGACACCTGAGGGAGGCTGCGGATAAATAAAGACAAGTTAGGACATGTCTCTTATGCATCTTATCGATGCCCTCGACTGTGGTGCATTCGTCAGATTGGTAAAATTGCTTTAGAGCATAAAGGGGAGATGATGACAAATGGGATTTGGAAAATAGATGGCAGATAGTAGCAATATAGAAATGTACATAAAAGGGGAAATAATGATATAGGAATGTACATAGAAGGGGAAATAATAATCTCAAATAAACAACACAGGTGGATAGAGAAAGAAGGGGGGGGGGAAGTGAAATGGGCGGTGGTCAGTGACCCAGATGGTTTGTTTACATATGACCGTGGGTCGAGAACAATGGAGCGCGCTTGAATGGTGTGTCCGTTCAAGCGGCGCAACTCTCATTAGAGTAAAATGAGTAAAGGGGAGATAATTCAATACAGGGGAGATAACTCGTATCTCTTTTCTAGACGCAGTATCAGTGCGCTAGTAAAATTATCAAGGCGATCAACCGAGATAAAGGAAATAAAATAAGGTGTACAAATATATACATGGTTGCATCAATGATCAATTGAGCAACGTAGCATTAATAGATTAATGCAATACTAAAATATATACATAGCACATGTTTATGTTTTCTACTTACGCCAGTGAGAAATACACAATGCACTAATTAAATATAAATGAACTAGGCAAAATACACATGATAAAATCCAATGGAAATATACACAGAGTAATTAAGATGGAACTTGTGATTAAGTTCGGCTTACCACCAGGTATTCCTCTAGGAGAAAGAATAAGTGATATAGTCCAGACTCGATAGCTCAGCTCGAATGCGAAAGAGAGGGTGATTTGAGTTGGTTTACTATATATATATGCCTGAAAAGTGTGGGCGGACACCGGAAACGTCCTAGGCTAAGAATTAGCTTACACGTGGGTGAAGTCCGACAAGCGACGCACCTTGGTGTATCACGCGGTATGTTGACCCGTGTAATCTCTTAGATCAAAGAGAGACGTGAGAGAAGGGGGGGGGGGAGAAGGATTAGCTTGCATTCAAACCAAGGTGGGGTCAACCGCGACCGTCCTTCAGACATCCGGCGGGCAAGACAAAAGAGATTGTGTGTCTACCTTTCCCCGATCAAGGGCAGATAAATGAAAGGACGCGCCTTAGCTATCTCCAAGGTGGTCAACTAAGTCTAGCCTGGAGCGGAAAAGGTGTGGCGGGTGAATAATTTAGGGGTAGGATGGGGAAATAATTAAAATAAAATAAATAAATAATGAAAAATAATAATTAATGCTGTGATAATTTAGAGTGACTCTGACAGCGAGTTTTTGACTTGTCACATACGCCGCCGCCAAGATGGATCTATCGCAGAAAGATCCATAAAGTGCGAGCAGACTGATGTCACTCTAACTTTAAGATCAGTTGTTATCACAGCATTAGAAAAAAAAAATCTGGAAAATTAAAGGGATAGCCATGCCAGGAGGAGAGTCTGTCCAAGTCTGTCCGTGGTCTACTTTCCGTCCCTGAATATGTAGTCACCTGGGTGAAACAGTTGGGGTTGCTTGGGAGAGTAGATTGGGCGATTGGTTGAGTAATATTTCCTTCCTGGGGCGGATTGGGGAGGGTGATTGGGGCTTAGGCGGAGCGCCCGAGGTATGTGAGCTCGTTGGGGCTTACCTCCGAAGCCGCTGTGAGGCGCTTCTTCACGAGAGTAAGTAGTCAGCTTACCTCGGTATCGTCTGACACGATCAATGTCAGGGAAGAGTGGCCTGATAAAGAATGTGGAGTTCTGCCTGAGAACGTCCCCACGAGTGCGATAACCTGGCTTACATCGTGGCTTCCTGACACGGTTAATGCCAGGGAGAGGTTGATATTGAATGGTGGCTGAGGAGCCAGGGTGAGAAGAGCCTTCACGAGCGCGAGGGTTCGGCTTACCTCGTGACTTCCTGACACTATCAACGCCAGGGGGAGGTTGATTCGGAATGGTGGCTGAGGAGCCATGAAGAGGAGTGAGTCCACGAGAGCAAGGGTTCATCTTACCTCGGGGCATTCTGACACGGTCAATGTCAGAGGAGTGCTGGTTAATTTTGGCTGAGTAGCCTGGGTCAAATAGATCCTCACGAGCGCGGGTATACGACTTAACTCGTGACTTCCTAGCAGTGTCAGTGCCAGGGCGGAGTGGTTTGAGCTTCGCTGATGAGTCGGGACTAGGCGTGTTAGCGTGGCGACCAGGGCTTCCAACCAGCTGGTTGCGGCCACCTCTCTGCTTTGTCGATCTACCGACGGGCAGAGAGAAGTAGGGTTTGTTGACTTCTCCAAGAGGGACATATTTGGAGCCTAGAATGAAGTCATATACTGGCGTGTCCATGACGGCGGCGTCGATGGTGCCATGTACGTATCTGCACTCCACGTGCACCCTCGCGACAGGTAGAACCTGCGGAGGAGTGCCACGGTCTATAGACTGGATTGTCACTGTTCCACCAGTGAGATCCGATGGGTCAATCAGCGCCCTATTGATTACCGCGCCAAACGAACAACCTGAGTCGTATAGGCCCAAGACTTCAACACCGTTGGCCAGAATGTTCTCTACTCCCGGAGGAGAGGAGATGGGGCGAGGTAGCACTGGTGGGAGTTCTGGTTGGCCGAGATCAAAGGCAGTAGGTTGAGGAGCCACGGCCATCGTGGAGACGAAGTATGTGTCCTCCTCCGGTTGGTCAGAAGGATCGATCGCGGAGGGTTGAGAGACTGGCGTCACCGTAGATAGGGTCCGTGGGGCCTGCTGCTGCCGTTGTGGGGTGGGTCTACTGTCACGCGCGCTATGACGTAAGTCACGCTGAGAGTAGTTGGACTGGTTATAGCGAGACTGGTGGTTGGGGCGGTTATTGTAGTTATGAGGGGCTGATTGCCGGCCTGGTGCCTGGTTGGGCTGGGGAGTTTTGGGAGCAAGGTTGGACTGAGCAGGAGAAGTTGGTTGGTCTGTTTGCTGGTCTGTCGCGGTAGCCTTGCCTTTTAAGTCCTTTCGGGCGTTCAAGTACCGGTCAGCGGCGGAAGCTATGTCAGCGGGTGCAGTTGCTTGTTGCTCCTTGACATAAACTCTGACCTCTGGGGACATGCATTCTAACAGCTGCTCAGAGAGTATGAGGCATGCTAGGCCATCAAAAGTCTCTGGCAATTGGCTGAGAGCGTGCCACCTGACAAGGTACTTGTCCAGCCTTTCGCAGAGGTTGCCGTAGGTCTCTCTGCGTTCGAGGCGTGACCCTCTGAACTTTTTGTGGTAGGCCTCGGCAGTCAGCTCGAACTGGATCAGCAGCGCCTGCTTGAGGGCTGCGTAATCTTCTCGCTGGCCGGAGGGAAGTTTGGAGTAAACTTCGTAGGCTTTGCCTCGGAGGCATTGGGATAGCCGGAAGCACCATTTCTCCTCTGGCAGACCGTAGAAGCGTGCTACTTCCTCAAAGCGGACAAGATAAACTTCGATGTTCTCTGTCTTGTCGTCGAAGTGCTCCATGGGCATGTGGGGTAGACCGTTCAAGGAACTTTGAAAGGATGCTGGGCTAGCCGGGCGAGACTCGGAAGAAGCCTGGCGGGCGGCCTCGTTCTCTTTGTCCGCGGCTATCTTTTCTCTCGCTGTAATTTGTTGCTCCTTTTCTCTCTCTGTGACTTCTTTTTCTTTAGCTATGGCTATTTCAGCTTCCTTTCTTTCTCTTTCTTTGGCGATAGCTATTTCAGCTTCCTTTCTTTCTCTTTCTTTAGCTATTTCATTATCCTTATCCTTCATCGCTAGTTCATGCTCCCTTGCTAATCTCCTTTCTTCCTTTTCGTCTTCCTGTCTTCTAAACGCCTCAAATTGTGCTCTCACGTATTCTTTCCGTTCTGCCTCATCGTCAAATATGGTGGCTGCGAAATCCTTCAATTCAGCTAATTTCTGCTTCATGTCAGAGTCCGCTTTCGAGCGTGTGCCGCTGGCCATAATGATGAGGGGTGGGTAATGAGGGGGATAAAGCAGAATATAGAGTAAGAGGTGGAGACGAGGAAGGAGCTGCTGAAAGCAATTACTTAGAAGTTATAGGGAAGAGTGCAAAAGGAATGTGGTGTCTGCCTATGTTAATCACAAAGTTCCTGCAAGAAAATATTATACATGAAATGCAATAATAGTAAATAAATAAAATATGACAGAAGTGACACTCTTGATAATGCGAAGTGATGATACTTATAAATACTTTTAGAAAAATATTGATAGGAAATGTGGTTATTGCTGTCTGTTCGTGCCTGCTGTACTAATGGGTTAAATCCAGGACGGGCTCGCCAAAATGTGACAGGTGGGGAAATGTGACGTGTGTTTGGCACGTTTTATGTCTAGGGGATGATTATTTTTAATGCTATCACACCCCCACTTATCAGCATATGAATCGGGAGCAGACACGCAACGAGACAAAGCAATGAAAGATAGATACAAAAGTTAAAATAAAGGATATTTATTTACATAAATATACATATAATAATAAAAAGGGGGAGGGTTTGCATCTATCTCTAGTATATTCTATGTTTAATCATCACTCTTGCACATAATAAGAGAGTATGTCACTTTGTCCTCTGACTTAGCTGGTTGTCCTGTTGATGTCGCAGCTGGCTGTGTCCTGGCTTGAGGTTCTGCAGCTGGAGGTGGCGCTCTAGCGGATAGAGGGACGCCGGCGATATAGTTCTTGTGGAGTCTCAGTCCCAAGTTCTAGTATCTGTAGTGGGCACAGTATGGCGGGTGGCCGGATACCGTGGGCACAAGGTTACTGCGGGCAGAGCTGATCTGCCGTGGGCAGTGTGAGTAACAGGATATTTCCAGTGAGTTGCAGAGGGTTGGCGTAGCTATGACGTCTCGCACAGATCTGACTCTATAGGGACGTCGCGCCTAATAGCTTGACAGGTGGGCTGTCGAATAGGCGGGCAATGCCGATAGCGCCAAGTAGTAGAGTTGGGTAGATCTCAGTAGGCAAATGCAGCGCTGAATAGCACTAAGCACAACTGCAGGTAAATGGATCGTTGATCCAGTAACTAGGCAATGGGTGATTCTTGATAGCAACTAGGCAAGTGCAGCGCTGATTAGCACTAAGCACATAGATAGGCCAGTAGGCAAATAGGCAGGTAAGTGATCCGATAAATAGGCAGACACCTGAGGGAGGCTGCGGATAAATAAAGACAAGTTAGGACATGTCTCTTATGCATCTTATCGATGCCCTCGACTGTGGTGCATTCGTCAGATTGGTAAAATTGCTTTAGAGCATAAAGGGGAGATGATGACAAATGGGATTTGGAAAATAGATGGCAGATAGTAGCAATATAGAAATGTACATAAAAGGGGAAATAATGATATAGGAATGTACATAGAAGGGGAAATAATAATCTCAAATAAACAACACAGGTGGATAGAGAAAGAAGGGGGGGGGGAAGTGAAATGGGCGGTGGTCAGTGACCCAGATGGTTTGTTTACATATGACCGTGGGTCGAGAACAATGGAGCGCGCTTGAATGGTGTGTCCGTTCAAGCGGCGCAACTCTCATTAGAGTAAAATGAGTAAAGGGGAGATAATTCAATACAGGGGAGATAACTCGTATCTCTTTTCTAGACGCAGTATCAGTGCGCTAGTAAAATTATCAAGGCGATCAACCGAGATAAAGGAAATAAAATAAGGTGTACAAATATATACATGGTTGCATCAATGATCAATTGAGCAACGTAGCATTAATAGATTAATGCAATACTAAAATATATACATAGCACATGTTTATGTTTTCTACTTACGCCAGTGAGAAATACACAATGCACTAATTAAATATAAATGAACTAGGCAAAATACACATGATAAAATCCAATGGAAATATACACAGAGTAATTAAGATGGAACTTGTGATTAAGTTCGGCTTACCACCAGGTATTCCTCTAGGAGAAAGAATAAGTGATATAGTCCAGACTCGATAGCTCAGCTCGAATGCGAAAGAGAGGGTGATTTGAGTTGGTTTACTATATATATATGCCTGAAAAGTGTGGGCGGACACCGGAAACGTCCTAGGCTAAGAATTAGCTTACACGTGGGTGAAGTCCGACAAGCGACGCACCTTGGTGTATCACGCGGTATGTTGACCCGTGTAATCTCTTAGATCAAAGAGAGACGTGAGAGAAGGGGGGGGGGGAGAAGGATTAGCTTGCATTCAAACCAAGGTGGGGTCAACCGCGACCGTCCTTCAGACATCCGGCGGGCAAGACAAAAGAGATTGTGTGTCTACCTTTCCCCGATCAAGGGCAGATAAATGAAAGGACGCGCCTTAGCTATCTCCAAGGTGGTCAACTAAGTCTAGCCTGGAGCGGAAAAGGTGTGGCGGGTGAATAATTTAGGGGTAGGATGGGGAAATAATTAAAATAAAATAAATAAATAATGAAAAATAATAATTAATGCTGTGATAATTTAGAGTGACTCTGACAGCGAGTTTTTGACTTGTCACAGAGACACACACACAATCTCCCACCCGATCAATTTATCTGCTGGCTCGCAGTCCCACGCCTTTGAAATCTGTGGTCGGTGTCCTTAGAAGATGCAACAAGAGGATCACGTGGACAAGATCAATGACTACGTAATCCAATCGCACACGTGATAAGCCGAATAAAAAAAAGGGGGGGGGGTGTTTGATAACTCACCTCGCAGACATCTTTCAAGCTAAAAACTTGCTATAGCGTTAGAAAACGGTGGGCAGAAATGATTTTCTTTCCCTTTATGCATTTTGATCCTGACTTTAAGCTCAATTTCGGGAAAGAGGCTTAGACCTTCTTTTTGGGATTAACCTCTTTTCTTTTTAGGGGGGGGGGGCTTCAAGCCTTTTTTTGGTTATTCCGTCCTGATACCGTTTTGTT
Source organism: Biomphalaria glabrata (assembly GCF_947242115.1). Lineage (NCBI taxonomy): Eukaryota > Metazoa > Mollusca > Gastropoda > Planorbidae > Biomphalaria > Biomphalaria glabrata. Next base: position 78,594,550 of record NC_074711.1, read on the forward strand.
TGGTTTAAACCTACCACCGAGATATTGTTTCCAATTAATATCGGGGAGGTTAAAATCTTATTATGTGCATACTTTTGAAGTACTTATGAAAGTTAAAAATAAAAAACATCAACTTTGACCTAAAGTTTTGGAAGTGTTTGACAGAGAAGAGCTCTTTGTCTACAGCGAGACTATTCGGAACAAGACTTACTGAGTGATGGGTTTTTGAAACCAAACAAAATAATTAATTTGTAATAAGTAATTATTTAATTGGTATTTTTTAAAAATTGATTCTTGTTTAGTCAGGTAAAAGAAACAATTGTGCGAAACTTCAGTTTCATCTAAAATTGGGTGTGGGGAAAAAAAACGCGTACAAGCTTGTTACCAGACAGAGTGAGTTGATACAACCTTGGTAAAAAAAAAAATATTCTATGGTTTTGGGAGAAGAGGGTGGCGTGATAAAAAGTCTGCAAACCAAACTTGGTAAATAGCTCTATGGTACAGACCTGCACTCTCACTTCCGGGAGATTTATTTTATTGGCCAACTCCTCTCGGCTGTATACATCCGGGTAATGTGAGCACTCAAACGCCCTCTCCAGCTCGTGAAGCTGGTAGGTGGTGAAGGTCGTCCGGTTGCGGCGATGCTTCTTCTTGCACTTTCCCTTGTCGCCGCTCAGATCGCTGTCTTCCTCGTCCTGGAAGTCACCGAGGTCCTCGTCTGGTGAAGGCGGGCGATGAACAAGGCCGTGGAGATGGCTGCTAGCATGACTGTGGTGCCCGTGGTGCTTCCCTTGATGTAGCTGCTTGGATCGACTTTCTTTGGGGAATCTCATAGAGTTGTGTCCTTTCTCAGAAATATGTGTTAGACTTGCTGCCCCTCGATTTTTGTCGCCCTTGTCTTGCAATCCTGCAGAGTTAAAAGAAGAAGAATAAACTATAAATGTGTATCAACTCACAGGCAACAATGACATTCAAAAACAAACACACTAAGACTAATTAGCTAAAATGCATGTTAACCAATGACTTAACTCTTTCTTTCCTGATTGACGATACCATCGTTGATTTGACCTCATAAAATTAAATTAATTGGAGTATGCTTTCCCCTTTAACCCTATACCAACTAAAACATTTTCTGATAACAAACGAAAACGTTATTCAAGTAAAAATGAATTGTTCCGTCGGAACGTGGAAAATAATACGGAGAGAAAGTTAAATTCTGTCAAGTCACTGGTTTTCCTTGCTAGCTCAAGCATGTAAGTGTAAGCTCCAAGAATGATTTGAAATGAGAAATATCAAATAGTAGACTAGATCGAGATTGTAGATTGATGATTGTGCGAAGCCATATTACAAATGAGAAATCATAGGGAAAAAAAGGAACATAGAAAAACATTCGTTATAGATATCCTTTAGATGTATATGTATATACCTGTAATGTATTCGCTTCAAAGGGGAATGTATCCTGTCTCTGTTTGTTACACTCTCCCAGCTGATGCCAAAGATTATGATAGAGTTCAATTCGTTTTCCTTGAATGACTACGTAACAAAATACTACATCTACCTGGCCTTTGTGTTCATCCAAGATTTCACCATTGTCTTTCAGCTCTACCAATCAAACTCATTTTATAACGACAGATTTAAACTCATTTGGATTTTAAGCTAAACATTAAAGATTTTTTTTTAATGCGAAAACCACCCCCTCCCCCCTCAAAAAAAATTCCAACTAACTTTTTCAGATTGATGTCTCCTAAAACATTTTGCCACAAGAGCACTGTCTGTGACATAAAAGGATCTTGAGATAATTGCTTGCACTGCGTACATGTGTTTTGCATTGACTACACCCAAACTTGAATGTATTATTAATAGATAGGAGGCAGTGCAAAACCTACGAGCCGAATACGTTTTCAGAAAGAAAGAACAAAAAAAAAAGCAGAAATGAGTCAAAGAACAAAAAGTAACTCTGAGAAAGTGTTAGCTGTGGAGCTTATATCTTCCAGCGTCTGTTATTAGAACACACATTTTTTTAATGGCCGATGTGGGATTCAATTTTCTGTCTTTGTGTCTGCCAGGGGCCAAGAATTATGAAGGCGATCAGATAGAAAGGCGAAGTGTCCTCTTCAGATGGCTCTTCCTCTATTGTCTGCGCTACTTGGCTTTTGTGTCACCAAAATAATGCTTTTGAGAAAGTTCTGGGACATCAGCTTTTTTTTTTTTGTATTGTATCTCTCTGGCTAAGTTTTGAGAACACAGAGACCACGTCTGCACGCATCATGAGTCGCAGCCCAGTTTTCTTCATCACGAGTGCTCTTCAGCCATTGAAGACTGAAACGGTCTCCCCAAATTGCTCAGATTTCAAGTTATCTCGTTAGCAGACCGCTAATCTCTAAACCACACCATTGTGTCGGGGAAACGAATGTGTAAACTGTTGTCGCCGGGGGTTTCGAGGATATTTCATCCGCGGATTCAATTGGTTTATTTGAAGTAAACTCCGCCTATTCATTTAGTTTCAAACTTTTTTATCAACATGTTTTTATTTTTCTTTCATGCAGGAAAGAATTTAGTTAAGATGTTTACTTTTCTGTCTGGGGAGGTTCTTATATCAGAAACACTAATATAGTCTGTCAACCTTGAAGACAGTTTTGCAAATGTTCTGTAAAAGAATTTTTTTCCCCTTTTGTAGCAGATCAGAAGCTAGAGAATGTACATAATCGTCTGTGACAAAGATCAGTGTCTCGTACCTAATATGTACACTTCATATTACGATTCAACTTTGAACTTTGAAAAGAATGTTCCTGAAACGAGGCTGAAGTTCATAAACAAAACAGTCGAATGTAATATATGTAGTCGCTAGCCAGGTCCGGATTTAAGAAACTGGAGGCCCTGTGGAGGATTCTTATGAATGTCTAAATTCTATTTTGAAATCTTTTATACACTTACATACATTAAAATTATTAAATTTAAGCAGATCATATGTTTCATGAAAAAAAGTAGCATTTTGTTTTTCAAAAAAATATTTACATTTTTGAACGCTTCAAAAAAAAAATGTTAACGGTCATTTAATCTAATAATGTTAATGGTCAATTAGTCTAACAATGTTAATGGTCATTTAGTCTAACAATGTTAATGGTCATTTAGCCTAAAAATGTTAATAATCAATTTTCTAATAATGTGTTATAGTAAATCAAATTAAAATCAAAACATAAACTCTGTGTCGTTTCCTTGGTAACAATGTATTCACATATTTTACACTAATTGGATATGGGAAAGTCTTCAATACACTTATTGAAATAAACTTATGATTATAAACTTTTCAAAGTCATGTATGGTTAGAGAGTAAAGGAATCTATTCTGTTCCTAATGTGTGTGTGTATGAGTGTATGTTTTGTGTGTGTAAATAGCGATCATTGCCATCAATATAACAGAGCTGAGGTTTCATTGACCTTAAGGGGCAGTTAAAGAACAAAGATTCTTATATAAATATAAACTATATATTATATTATTTCCATTTAATGGCTGCTGTACTCCAAACGATCTATTCACTCCCCTTGTTATTTTAGTTGAAAACTATCCATTTTTTTTTTAGCCAATGATATTTTGTTCTTACCAAGCATTTCTAACCCTTTCCATCGCGTTGTCGTGATTTAAAACTCAACTCTCCAATTTAAGATCTAAATTCATTGTCATAGAATGAATACATGCAGCATAAAGATAAGAATATTTTTTGGGATAGTGTGGCAGAGATTTCGACAAAACATAAAATAAACATTGTTAAGAATGCCATATTGAGAAATCCATGGCTCCAACTAAAGTTGCACTTATCAATACTTCATTAAAGTTTATGGGATTAGGTGCTTAGTAACCACGTTTTTTAAATGCATAGACCTAGAGATAATGTTACTTAAGTGCGAAATGAGTTGGAAAGTTAGAAGGCCACACCACTCCCTGAAATCTAGATCTTTCTAAAAGTGGCTGTAGCTTGAATAAATCTAGATCTTTCTTAAAGTGGCTGTAGCTTGAATAAATCTAGATCTTTCTAAAGGGGCAGTAGCTTGAATAAATCTAGATCTTTCTAAAGGGGCAGTAGCTTGAATAAATCTAGATCTTTCTAACGTGGCTGTAGCTTGAATAAATCTAGATTTTTATAAAGTTGCTGTAGCTCCAATTAATCTAGCTGTATTGCATCTCTTGGCGTGGTATGCGCTCTGGACTGTAGTCTCAATAGCCACAAGTTCGAACCCTGCCCGCTGCTATTCCCTTGGGAGGTTTGGACTAGGATGAAATAATGTTCAAATCTGAAAGAACATTCGAAAAAATGTCAAACAAAAGAAAAAAAATTACTACAGTTGTTTTTTTTTGTTTTTTTTAAAGAATTAAAATTATAGCGAAGTAATTTCTTAATCGAAGTGACACCTTTCTACATCTAAAATTTAAGAGATCGCCAATTGTAAAAAAGTGATACCAGACAAATTAACAAACATTCCTAAAAAACAACAACTTGTATTTTCCCCTTACAATAAAATACGTACAGCCAATCAGTATCCTTTAAACATGTCTAATACCAAACGCTGCAATGAGTGTATGCTCACTGTCACGTGGTAAGGGATGCCAAAAGTCTAGACTTTCAATGAAAAGACGTCCACAATATGGCGGCCTTGTACGAATTTTAGGATTAGACTTCAAGAGGGCGGACAAACATTTCCCTTCTATGTGTAACCAGGCGGAAAATAGAAACGCGACACATTCCATTCCTAATGCTACATTTTTAATAAATATCTTTTGTCCAACAGTACCGTCAGAGAGTCTGACCGCCATGTATAATATACCGTCTGACATAAACTTAGGGGCCATGGGGCTGTCCCCAGACTGTAGCAATTACAGAAACCTGTTATTTTCAGCGTTAAGTAAGTAGAACTTGCTTTGAGAAAGAATTAGATATAAACACACACAAAACTGTAAGGCGTTCACGCTATCGAATCAGCAGTTCAATAAAGCCGTGGCCCTCATTCACTCTAAACATAGACACAGGCTAAGTCTATGATGATAGCAAGCAAGCTCGAGTTTATGGCTGCATGCGAACCTACGTTTTGCCCCCTCCACCCTCTGTATGCATACCCCCTCCTCTCTTTTTTCCGCATTGATAGAGGCTTACAATGGTTGTTGTTTAAATGGCTCAATCAATGATTTTTCTTGTCCCAAGCCATTCTCAGCTATTAGTAACAGCTCCATCGCTTGCCAAGTATGTTTACAAAATTATAGAGTCTACAATGAGGTCCTGTGTTGCTGTTTCTGGGTTTTTCATTTTCTTTCTTCTATTCCTATCTTCGGTTTCTACGATTTTCTTCTGGTGTCTACTGCGGCTGAAGGGGGCACCGCCCACTCTCTACTTACGACTTATGTTTATCTAGCTCCCCGGCAGAATGCCCCCGGCGTGTCTGTAAGAGCAACTCGTCACGTCTGCGCCCCAGCGTCACCGGATCCTGGTGTCAGTTTCGATTCCCTGTACCGCCCGGGTGAAGAGCTCCCCTGCTGGAAGGAGCCCGCGGTAAAAAAACACGAACCCATTGTCCGGCCCCGCTCTTGCTTCCGCATAGTCGCCTTTCAGGTTCTGTCGCGCATAAAATTCGCTTATGTTGAATGATTTATTCTTTAACTAATTTAATTAGAGACGTTTTCGGCTAATGCGAGGGGATGAATAAATGCCCGCGTTTGTTAGTGGGAAAGACGTCGCAGTTTTGGACGTAAAAAATATTGTTACCTCCCTTCCACATTCCCTCTAATCCAAAGTGAGACGCCTATAACTCCTTTATTCAATCGGTTTCGTCTTTAAAAAAAAGAAAAAAAAAAGATTATTCAGATTATGAGACCCTTGCCCTCCCCCCCCCCCCCCCCGAGCACTCCCGCAGTGACGTTTAAATATAACCGGCGGGAGAGGAATTAGCCCAACTTGCCCTAGTGTGTAGCCCCACACTGGGCCCTGTCAGCCATGATGGCGTCAGGACATGGCACGACGAAGCAGCCCCCGGGGGCTTCACGACAACGGTCCTCCCCCCCGAAAAAAAAACAACAAAAAACATATTATTTGCAGCATATAAGCGCGGTGAGGCTTTCGGTAATCGTAGAAATTAGTGTCATTACCCATTTGTTTCTTTATGTTCATTTTTTTTTTAGAGACTATATCTCCCCCCCCCCCCCCCCGTCATCACCCTCCCCTTTGTATATGGTTGTGACAAGGCTCTTTATATCGCAGTGACAAGTTTCACTTTGGGAGTTTTTTGTCCCACATTAAGGAAACATATTCTAGCATAGTGTTACCCCGGATGGAAGACAGCTGGACTTGATTTACAGCGGACGGTGAAAGGTGCGGTGATGACAAGGACAAATCTTGGAGAAATGAAACATGACCCGTCTGAGGCGCGTCTGTGTAGGAGTTCGTACAACTATTCTTAACAAAGCCTCTGAGTGATAAGTGATGGATGTCTATAGATGTGGCTCTTCCAGCAATGCTAGTTACTTGGTGGTTAAATCAATCCAATACTTACAAAATTGAGACTTTGACTATGGAACATTGGCTCTTTTCAGGCTATGACTTTCCACGAGATATGTTCACTAGAATGATGGATACATGATGGGCTAAATTAAATAATGAAGGCTCAGCGCCGTACCCAAGTTAAATGGCGCCAAGAGCAATACCTTTTTTTTTAAATGACCAAGAACGAGGCGCATTCATATTACGCCATATTACGTCAGAAGCAATACAGTGCAACGCACTAGCGGATCCAGAACTTTGGAGTGGGGGGGGGGGGGGCGATTTTTTTCCAAACCCTAAACCTAACGCCGAGTAAACCCTAACCCTATGCATAAACGTGCGTACAGCACACACACACACACTCACACATATATATATATATATATATATATATACACACATATATATATATAGCATTTCTCAACCTTCGGCGAAAAACAAAACAACTGGGGCAGCGCTATAAGGTTTTCTTGTGGGGTTCGTCAATGGAGTTCGGGGCGAAGCCTCAACGCCAAAAGCGTTTTCTTGCATTCTTCATTGCAGAAACGCATTCTCCTGACCTAAAGCTCATTATTCATACTATTAAAAAAGGACCTTTCGAATAATGTTGTACTTGAAAAATATTCTAATATGAATTTATAGGCCCATAATACATTGCAACTAAAACCGATTTGTTCCTTGAAAAGATAGGATACCCCACGTATTTAGATTTCTGCTTTGAGGATCGCCGCCGAAAAAAAATTATTCGATAAATAGTATTCAAGAATATTGAAGTAGAAATTGTGAGTTATAGTCCCAAATTTATTTAACTAGAAGAATATCAGGTTGAGTAAAGGTTGGGAAAAAGCGACTAAAAAACATCATTTGGGTTTAGAACTCATCTCAATCTTGACTCTTATACTAAAAAATTTTGTTTGAATTCTAACTTTTCCAATGCAAAGTCTTTCTTAAAATAATTATGATAAATTCATGGGAAATTACTTAAACTTTGTCTGGAAAGGGAAGGGGCGGTAGAGTGAAAATGATTAATCCTCGCTCCTTTAATAATTTCTGCTAAAGATTGCATTTGGCATTAAAGTATTGCTTTGTCCGATGGGTGAAATGCGATTGCATGTACCGCCCCTCCCACCTGGTACAACCCTTTTTCATTTAAATTTACTAATGATACAATTTGAGATTAGAGTGTGGTACGACATATTTACAATGGGTCACATATCAATACGTAGTTTATATTATATAGATATTAAACTAATTTTGTTCACAAACTATGATTCTCCACAAAAATAGGACCGCCCCCCCCAGCACTCAGAGGGCTAGAGTGGGGAGGGCAGTACATGCAATCGCCCCCCCCCCCCCTCACCCACCGAATCGGCCAAAATACCAGAAAGGGAGCGACACAATATAAAATTTATATATTTATTCAACTAATTTTGTTCACAAACTATGATTTCTCCAAAAAAATGGACCCCCCCTATTAAAAGGGTTTAGATGGGAAGGGAAGTAGAGGTATTCGCCCCCCCCCCCTCCACCAATCGGCAAACAGGGAACGACATAATATAAAGATTGGTTAAAATATCAATAACAAATTTTACAAATATAGACATTTAATTGATTTTGTTAGCAAGCTGTGATTTCTACTAATAAATTGGACCGCCCCTCCCCCACTCGAAAGTTTAGGGGGGGGGGGGCGGGAGAGATACCATCACCCCCTCCCGATTCCACCAAATCGGCCAACATACTAGAAGGGGGGGGCGAAATAATTTAAAAATAGGTTGAAATATAATTAATTAGAATATTTTTAACATAAGTAATAAATTCGTATACAAATTGTGTGAATGCTATACTAAAGTTCGTCCGCCCCCCCCCCCCCGATTGCCCCTACCGCCCCACCCCCCCTGGATCCGCCAGTGGTGCAACTCACGACCTGTGGACAGTTTAGACCGATAGCTCATCGCCACGTTGTGCAGATGGGTTGTGACAACGAGCTATTGGTCTAAACTTCCCACAGGTTGTGACGTTGCAAATTAGAGTTCAGGCCTCTTATAACGAATGGTCTTGACTGAGAGCAAGTACAAAGGGAGAGTGGGGGGGGGGGAAAGTTAATATGCCGCGTGACACAGTGAAGTTGTAAGCAAGGGGCAGGAACTTTATTTTCATTATCCCTCTTCTCCTACTCGAGTCCCATAGGTTTGGAAATGAAGCGCCCTCATATCAAGACCAACACCCCCCTCCCCATCACATTACGTTTATTTGATTATATTAAATTACCTTTGTCTTTTTATTTTCTTTCAATTGTATTCAAGCTTTAAGGTCATTATAAATATTATAAAGCCATTTGACTTTCAATAATGAAGGTCATATAAAGCCGCATGCTTGTCTAGATAAACATTCCATACACAGTAAACAATATACATAGGGGTTCAGTCCGTTCAGTTAAAGTCAACATTAAGGGACTTGGAATAGTTGTGCCATAGTTCCACAAATGATTCTGTTAATTAAAGACATCAAATATTAGATTCCCGGTCATTTCATCCCCCGGTCATTTCATTTCCTGGTCATTTCATCCCTTGTCATTTTATTCCCCGGTCATTTCATCCCCTGGTCATTTCATTCCCGGTCATTTCAATCCCTGTTATTTTCATCATCTGAACATTTGATCACACAAATAGTAATTGTAAAAATCATGAAATGAGCAATATTTAATATATTCATTTTTTTTTAAATTTAACATGTATAAATATAGAGGTAATGTAAAAAAGTGTTTTTGTGTTTATCTACACCAATAAGATAGATAGGCCATCGATTGTAAGTACAGAAGACAATCCATCGATTCATATTGCATATAGTATAGGAAACATGATATCCGGAGGATGGGTGAAGTCAGACTTTAGTAGAAAAAATTAAAACCTTATTTCAAGGCTAAAAATGACTCCCCCATTTTCAAGAAAGAGCGATTGAAAAATAAAATAAAGTGAAACATGGTCGTACTTTCACCACACCTTGGCCTTTGATGATAAGTTATCAGCGGCTTGGTTATAATTATTCTAATCGCACTTCTATCTCTCAAATGATTTTTCACTACTTCCACCACAACTTGGCCTTTAATCATTACGTCATGCGCAGGATAATATTATAATATTACACCCCCCACATCCAATAGAAGCGCTATAGCTAAGTACACACCCAGATTTACAATATATTATAAGATTTCTCATCAAGAAAGTGGAAGAGGAAACACTATAAACGCATTATTAACATGTTGAAAAATATCAAAACGCATTCTACATAATCATATTTATATATAAGATGAAATCAGGACTTAAGTCAAAGCTTTAACAGAACAATTAAACAATGAAAAAGAAAATTTTTTAATTGGGTAAGAAATGATCGGGGGATGAAATGACCGGGGGAAAAGTGACCGGGGATAAAGTGACCGGGGATGAAGTGACCGGGGATGAAGTGACCGGGGAAAAAGTGACCGGGGATGAAGTGACCGGGGATGAAGTGACAGGGGATGAAATGACCGGGGAAAAAGTGACCGGGGATAAAGTGACCGGGGATAAAGTGACCGGGGATGAAGTGACCGGGGATGAAGTGACCGGCGATGAAATGACCGGGGAAAAAGTGACCGGGGATAAAGTGACCGGGGATGAAGTGACCGGGGATAAAGTGACCGGGGATAAAGTGACCGGGGATGAAGTGACCGGGGATGAAGTGACCGGGGATGAAATGACCGGGGAAAAAGTGACCGGGGATAAAGTGACCGGGGATGAAGTGACCGGGGATGAAGAGACCGGGGATAAAGTGACCGGGGATGAAGTGACCGGGGATAAAGTGACCGGGGATAAAGTGACCGGGGATGAAGTGACCGGGGATGAAGTGACTGGGGATGAAGTGATCGGGGATGAAGTGACCGGGGATAAGGTGACCGGGGATGAAGTGACCGGGATAAAGTGACCGGGGATGAAGTGACCGGGGATAAAGTGACCGGGGATAAAGTGACCGGGGATGAAGTGACCGGGGATGAAGTGACCGGTCACCTAGATATCAACTCCCATTCCCTGTACATTGTAACATTGTTTTTAATTTCTGTATTATTTTTAGTGTTGATTTTGAGGATAAGAATAAATAAATAAACAAACAAGAACAACATACAAACTACGTCAATAAAAAAAAACTAAAGCTTACATTAAGTGTAATTGTATCGAATAATTTGGGTCAGTCCCGTAATTAAATGTGTATTAGATGTTCATCAACGAGAATAAATTTGTGCGATTGCAAATATTTTTACCATTTTTTTTGTTACAGCGCTATTTCATGTTTTTAGCTTTCTCAGTTCGCTATGATCCAATCACTGGCCTGGACCAGTTGGGAAGGTGAGGGGGGGGTAGAAGGGAGGAATTGTGTAAATACCCCCGTGGGGGCGAGGTGGTCGAATGGTTAAGCGCTTGGCTTCCGAGCCTGAGGTCCTGGGTTCGAATCCCGGTAAAGACTGGGATTTTGAATTTCGGGATTATTAGGGCGTTCCTGAGTCCACCCAACTCTAATGGGTACCTGACTTTAGTTGGGGAAAATAAAGGCGGTTGGTCGTTGTGCTGGCCACATAACACCCTACTTGTTAACCGTTGGAAAATAAACAGATGACCTTAACATCATTTGCCCCATAGATCACAAGGTCTGAAAGGGGGAAACTTTACTTAAATACCGTGATCGCTTTTTCAATGCATTAAAACACTTTTTCAGTCATGGCTCAAGCCTCTTCAAGGGGATTAATTTAACTTATATCACCACATCTCTCAAGTACGATTTCTTTCCATTGTTCGATACCAAACAAAATAATTATTAACAATAGTTAATGGACTAATTTATTTGTTTTAATTGACTCTTGTTTTGCCATGTACAAAAAAAATAATTTTGAAAAATTCCAACTTTTTATCCGACAGACAGCGTTAGTTGATATAAGCTTTGTAAAAAAGAATGAACATTCACCAAAGATCTGAGGTACTACCTCTGCCATTAAGCATCACTATATTTCATAATTTGCATAATGATGATGCATCCAGACTACGTGACCTTTTATTATCAATTTGTGTAGATACATGCCAGACTGTAGACCTTCTTTATGTCTTAGCTGGTTAGTGACCTAAACATTATGTTCCTTCTGTCTTTTTTTTTTTACTCTAGAGCTAAAAGCTTGAGAGTATTTTGAATATACTTTTGTTACTTACTGTTCAGACTGCTGGACGGAGATGTCGTTCGATGGTTGACGCTTGCTGACGTCCCGGAGTGCTGGTAGTTACCGTTTGTCTGCGCGGACAGACCCAGGATGGCCTCGATGCTGTGGAATCTGGTCGTCTGCATCCCCATACTGGCCATCATCACGTGACCAACTGAGGAGAGATTTTGATTGGTGGTTTACAAATGAATGTAACACAATGAACAGTTTAGACAGAGATTTATTTGATTGTATAAGGAAAACTTCTTTCTGTCCTATCTGCCTTTTTGAACTTCCAATTGTGACATTAGTTAAGAGTGTCATCGCTAAGATAAACAGGAAAAACATTTGAAATACTTATTATAAAGCCATAGACATAAAAGAATAAAGCCTTACATTCGAAATTCCCGAAAGCGATAATTTTTTCAAGAACGCGGTAGTCCTTTGAAAACCTATGTTGTATCTAGACCTGCGATTCCCAAATTAGTCTATATTGGCCCCTTGGGGTCTACGACGACTTCCGAGGGATCTACGAAAGTGAAAAAAAGAATTGTGGGTCTACAAGATGTAAATAAGGGTTTACGAGAGTGGATCTCGATTTAAGTAGGCAGTGGTTTTAATTACAATCGTAAAATAATGAAATTTACAATTATCTCATATAAATGTAAACTATTTATACATTATCATATGTAAGCCCTTAAATTTTAATCCTATTGTTCGAATGAAAAATTATTTTAATATCTCATTTAAATAGTTTAATTTAGTCTACAGGGAACTAAAATTTAACATGGCCCAATCTAATTATGAAATTAAACAGTGGTGTCAATTTTTTGAAAATTGTGATTCTTTCCTTGTCGAACTGATATTGCCTTTGTGCCTTTAATGCCTTTAAATTTTATTTAACGACACTTTAGAACCACTTTGGAAGATCAGTTGAGACGGTGCGACCCTGATAAAATGTATTAAGATTTGAAAAACTTTTGAACAAGCAACAATAAAGTTGAGAAAAGACCTACAGTAGACAAAGCCTTTGACTTGACATAAAAAAAGAAAAAGATCATCTGCAAGAGTCTGTAAATATCTTTTTCTGATTGCGAAATTTGGAAAACATGACACAAGAGGCCAAAAAATGATTTTGCCATCCGCTGTAGAAGTTTTACACACTATTTTGTACACAAACCTATTTCTGATATTATAAAAACTAATTCTCTAAGAAACAAAACTATTCACAGGTCTATTGATGACATGAGTTGTGACATTGAAAGCTTCTTATGTAATTATTTGCAAACGATATATTTCTTTATACAAGTGGACAAGTCAATTTATTGGCCAATGTTCATATTATTATGGATCAAGTAATCCACGAAAAATTTCTTTTGCAAAAACTGATAATTGCCACTAAAGGCGAAAGAATACATAATGTTTTAAAGGACTACTTAAAAGAAACGTCACTTCCTTTCACTATACTATCAGTAGCAACGGACGGAGCACATTTCTTGGTTGGGTCCTACTGTGGATTGTGAACAAGGTGTAGATTGCTTGAAGATCTTCAATTTGTTATTACCGTAGTTAACCTAAGAAACACGTTTATAAAATGACCAGAACTTTCATCACACTGAAGTACGATGGTTGACGAGAAGTTTTAGTTTAAATTTTGTATTTCCTTTTTAACACTGTATCGGAGTCTTAAAAGTAAGCAATCTAATTTTAAGTTGAAATTTAATCATACAGAATTCTAACATTGTTTATTTAACAGACTTGTTTCATAAATTCAGTGAGATTAACTTTCGTGTGGTCATGGGTGTAGCCAGGATTTTTTTTTTCTGGGGAGGGGGATTTTTAGGCACCACGGAAACTCCCAACAACAACAAAAATAAAACAAACAAACTAAAACCAACTGGTAAAACTTTCCATCGTAACATTCTTCAAAAGGGTCCTTCGATAGGAAGTTTTACCAACCAACTATAATGTACTTGTCCCTAAAATAAAGGGGCTCAGCATGACTGTGGTCATTCACCAAGAGGCTGAAGTTGGAGTCCAAGACTTGTAGAGACGTGATGAGGTTAGGAAAATATAATACACGTCTTGTACAACAGTATTGCTGATGCAGTTTGTTTGTTTTATAATAACATTCATCAACTTCTGCTTTTAACGTTACCTAGATTATTTAACTCAACCTAGTCCCCACAAACACACACACACACACATATATATCTATCTATCTATCAATATATATATATATATATATATATATATATATATATATATTATACTTAGACTGGACATATATATCTCTAACACTACTCAGATGACGTGAAAATCTTCAAAAAAGCAAAAAAAAAAAAAGGCGTTAATTTCTAAAGTAGTTATAAGAAGTAACATTTTTATTAAACCCTAACTTATGTAATCGAACATCAAAAATAAGAGCACCCTCGTCTCATAATTATTATTTTACAATTTTTGTATACATAATCTATATTTAGAAAGTTTTAGACAATCAATCTTTTTAAATGTACAATCTTAAATCACAAGATGATAAAAATCAACAGACTTTAATTATTTTGATCTAGGATTTCCCACACATTATCTCAAAGAAAACTAACCGGAAATGGCTTTATATCATAGATTTGGGTAAATATATAGTTCTGTGATTAATATTAATATTTCTCATTCTATTAAAAATGCACTAAATTGTATTGCATTATTTCTAAACTTTGAAAACTAATGATCTTTACTTTTCTAATAAAGAAAAGGATCAATTTTCCTAGAATTGCAGCTTGAAAAAGAGTTGCCTTCAATCTATATATATATATATAGGTCTGTGACCTGATCATTATCAGATAAGAATTTGTTTCCGTTTTCCAGTCTAGATATAATATATATATAGGTCTGTGCTAGTCCCTTTCCTTCTTTCTTTTCGAAACAATGACAAATCTATATTGTGTATACTAGTATCTATATATAGAGGAATCATCTTCTTGTTGGATTTCTCGCATATACTCCGACATAGAAGTCACTGGGAATTCTCTTCCTCTTCTTTAGGAGCAGAGTAATGTTGGATTGACCTAGGATCCACTTTACAAATAAATACACTCTAGAGAATGAGACAATTGATTCAAAACAATCCGTGTTTAAAATACAATTAATATTTGCACATTTCAAAAAGTTTTCGTCTTTAAACGTATTGATGAATAATTTTAAGAAAAATATGAATCTGAACGAGCTCAATTTTTGTCGGTTTCTTTTACTTTTGATACGTTTCATGACTGCACTGAATCCATGTTGTACTATATAGCAAGACGTGAGAGCAGTCAAAAACTTCTTGACAATGACTCATTATGGAGGATATATACTTGGAATATGTTTTTATAACCAAAATTTTTGGTATTCTTGTTCAAATATTTGTTTCAAGTTCCTCGTTTGTGGATATTTCAAGAAGCTGCTCACATAATAGAATGGATTCATATGTGATTGGTCTATTGGTTTATCCTTACTCAAAATGGGTTCAATCAAAGTCGGAAATAGCCACGTGAAGAATGTCTTAAAATCTTTAACTAAGATCCTCATAGAATAGTAGACATATTAACAGCATTAAAGGGCGAATTTGTTGTTATTATCATTATCTTATCGGATAAACTGGCTATTAGCAAAGAAGTTATTTTAATTGTATACAATGTTCACCTTTCTTCGGACCCAACCACTGCCCACGTCAACTTGTAAGAGGAGTACTGACTATTAAATACATTAATTTAAAAAAAAACAACCTCTCAATCAACTTGTGTATTTACATTTTTAAAAATATTACTTGCATAAGACAAAAAGTAGCCGTTGTATTAGATCTTTAAGACGTAGGGTATGTAGCAGCTGATGAAAGTTGTATTACATCTTTAAGACGTAGGGTATGTAGCAGCTGATGAAAGTTGTATTAGATCTGTAAGACGTAGGATATGTAGCACGCTGCTGAAAGTTGTATTAGATCTTCAAGACTTAGGATATGTAGCACGCTGCTGAAAGTTCAAAGCCGCTTTTACTTTCATGTGGTCCGTTCGTTCATCTTTAATGAAATCTGATGCAGGTTTGTGTCAAATAGTTTCCAAAACAATCTTGTTCTCTTTCTGACGTCAAAACAAAGATTGTCGCCCCATGCAGTTCTTTTCTCAACTTTATCATTGATTGCTCAAAAGTATTTCATTTCATGAGGCTGGCTGCGTCTCAAGTTAGGGGCTTTCGTTGTGCCATTACATAAAACTTTGTTGCAATAAAGGCATGCATACAATTTGTTAAGATAAATATTTGAAATGAAATGACAACACTTTTATTCTATAAACAAATAAGAAGCTTGGCTCGCAGGATAGTGTCCCCTATGAATGGGCATAACTCTCACAATATACAATAGACCTAATGGAGGGGGGGGGGGTAATCTACTGCATTGTACGAGTCCCTTTGAGGGTCGTAACATTCCATCAACTCGATTTAAGTCAACGGGAGATACACAATTTTTTTTTCTTAGATCGGTCATGTTTAATGTTATTGACTTGAAGTCTGTAGACTGAATATAGCTTTTTAAATAACAAATTATAATTTAAAATAATTTTTCATACGAATGACAGGACTAAAAATTAAAGGGTTACCTATAATAAGAAAAAAAAAATCACCGTATGTTTGTATTATATTGTAGTTCATTTAATCATGTAAATGTTGCATACAAGCCACGAGCCCTCTCTCATAGACCCTCAATTTATTTTTTCATTTTCGTAGAACCCTTGGGATCTATATAAATTCCTTTTTTGTGTTTCTATTTGGCTTGTTTTTATTGTTATGTTTAAACCAGTTGGGAACAAACAAAAAAAAAAAAAAGGAAGAAGGGGAGGAGGGGGGTGTGTGTCTTGGTGAATGTTACCGTGATCGCTTTTGAAATGAAAAAAAAAAAAACAATTGTTCATCAGGGCTCAAGACTCCTCAAGGGGACTAATTCCACTTATACTACATCTGTTAAATACGATTTCTTTCCATTGTTCGATACTAAACAAAATAATTATATCACCAGTAGTTCATTAACTATTGTAATCGGTTATTTTTTTTTTAAATTGATTATTGTTTTGTCAGGTACAAGAAATAATTATACAAAACTTCAGCTTGATCTGAGATTGGCTGTGGAAGAAAAAAAACGTGTAGGGCCTACACACTTTTTACCAGACATACAGACAGACAGATTGGGTTGATATAAGCTTTTTCTGCATTATTTTTCTCTTCATTACTTGGAAAATAACAGTTGTAAATGCGATTCAATGCGCTCTTTGTTATGCAATGGGTTTGTGAGGTTCGCCCCTCTCTTCCCCTCCTGAAACGCCCTTGATCCCCAATGGGCAGAAAGGTTACTGATGCGGAGAAAGTGCACAATTAGTCTAATTTATTTGCTTAAATGAACTGTGTATTATTATATCAATGTTATGAAAGATCAAGTTTATGGTGAAAGTATAGATGTCTCGCAGAGGCTCCTGGGGGGAGGCGAGCAGTGTATAATACAGTAAGACGACATGTTTTAGACCTCGCAAGTTTTATCATTATTATATTTGTCGTTTTTTAAAATAGCTTTTATATAGCGTAATTTTCATGCTTAAAGTATGCTCAGGCTGCTATGGTCCAATCTTATTTATGGACCAGTGGAAGGTGAAGGTATCTGGGAGAAGGTTTTCCGTGCTGCTTTTAGGCACTCGGTAAACAACTTTGCTCGAGTCGGGTGTCAAACCTAAAGCCCATTTGATAGTTCAAGTGTACTTAGCCTCTCGGCCAAACATCCCACATTTAGCCTATAATAAGACTTAAATTTGTATGATTTAAAATGAGATTTTAAGATTTAAATGCAAATATTTTATTATCACGTGCAGCCTTTTCCAGAGTTTTGCTTAAACTTTAATATCTCCGTCATAAATAACAAATATTCTCTTCTTTCTCCATTTCAATAACTTTACACAATTACAAAGAGTTATGTAATAAAAAAAAAGATCTATAACAAACTTAATTACTATAGTAAACTTTCATAAAGTGAAATAAATGTTATATAAAAAGTATTCATTTATCACCTTTACCTTTACCCGTCCCTTTTGGACCGTTAGGGCACCACACATGATCTGTCGATAATCTCTGTCAATTTCTGTCTTTTGCTAGGATTATTCATCTATCACCGCCTTTGATTGTTGCCAGCAAGTATAATTCATGTTACAAATAAAAGTTATTAAATCTGATCACTAGTTAAACAATACATTTCGCTTGGTTTATTGACTACTAAGTTGCTATGATAACGGATAGCATATAAAACCTCATTTACATAATTAATTCAAGTACTGTATTTAAATCGATGACTATTATTATTATTATTTTTTTTACAAACAACTTCAAGTGACGTCAATTCGGCGGGATAATAATCGTCTGCTCTCCAAAAAAATAAAAAGCTTTACCGCAGTGTTTCCGGATGTTCCTAATCAAGTCGTCTGCTACGGCTTAATGTTAGGAAAACAGTGATGTCAACTGGATAACAGAGTGAGAACCCTGAACTCTTGCCCCGATACAGACAAGTTTAATCACTAGTGGTCAGAATGAAAGAGAAGAAATGACACACGAGCAGACGAGATTTTTAAAAAGTCATTGACCTAATAAAATGGCGAAAAGAAGAGAAACAAAAACAAAAAAAAAAGCGAGCGAGTGAAACAGTTTATTGAGCTCAAGTACTTTTCATTCATTTGTTTTCGTGTCAAATCCAGAGATAGTTTTTGAAGAGAACTGTCCAACAACGAACAATGGCTGGCAATGAGTGTGTCTAAAATTAGAAGGCCAATATTGGTGTTTTTCTTTCATCGCTTTTTTTCGTTACCAAGACTACATTGCATTTTTTTAAAAGTCTAGTCGGTAATTGATGCAAGACTAAATTGCGTTGTTTCTCTAATCAGATAGGAATGGAGAAAGACGGATATCAGATCTTGTGTGGTGCTCTAACGGTCCGCCGAACTAAGGGATAGGTGAAGGTGTAGGCAGTAATTGATGCAAGACTAAAGTGGAAGATTTCTGTATAGGTGCACAAGCTAGAAACCCCAAATTTTCTAAAGGGCTCTAAAAAAATTGGCAGAATTAGTTTTTATTTTTCACAAAAAAAAAAAAAAAAAAAGGTAAAATTTACGTTAGATATTCATTATTTCACCTTTCCTTGTATTTCTTATTTCTACATCTGTTTACTTTTCTAGGCTTCCGAAAATCTTATTTGGCACTGACATATAATATCTGGACTTTTAAAGGGAGCCTTAATCTTCAAAAACAATTTACGGCCTAATTAAATCTAAGTTCGGCACTGCTTAAATTTAACTCTCTGCTGTTTTAGATCCGTAAGTATATTGCTGGATTGTACGGTTGTTTTGCTTGTCTCAGGTAGACATGAACTTTGTTATTCTACTTTAAAGTAGACAAAAAATAAACATCTAACTTATGTAAATTACCTTGCAGGAATAGTGATTTTGTTAAAGGATTTTTCAATCTTCAATTAAAATCTGACAAATTAACTTTGTATATTTTGAATTGAGACTTCATTCATCGAAATTCTATGTTCCTCTATAAGTTCTTCAATTTTCTTATAATGTTTGAAAACAAAATGTAAATGTCTTATACAATTGTATAATATAAGATATAATAGGATTGCCCTCTGTTTGTTGTCGTTAATTGCATATTATTTATTAGTAAGACATATAAATGCTAGACTAACAGCGTAATTCCTGTATAGCTTTGCATGTATTTATTTAATAAAACTACATTTATACAATACATTAATCTGTTTATTAAGTGGATGAATTTGTTGTGTTGAAATATGAAATAATTTACACTTAAGAATTAAATTTAAGCAGATTTAGGGTCACTTAAAGCGTACCTAATAATTAGCAAAAGTAAATTATATTTTATCTTGATAACTTATTTAGCCATATTAATATATATATATATATAGATAGATAGATAGAGAGAGAGAGAGAGAGAAATAATGATTTTCAACAATAAAATTGTTAAATTGACATCGTTCGGATAAATCGCTTTCTGTTTTGTGTAGTCCTCTACCACAATAGAATCTACTTCAGTTTTTGTTTTGTTTTGAAACTACAAGTCGATCTATTTATTATGTTTCTTTCTAATGAAAACATGTAAAGGAAGAAAATTGAAAACTTAACTCTATACGGTGAGTTCTAGAGTGACTTTTTATTCAGAACTTATAAGTTCAAGTTTATGTCACACATTATCACTATTTAGATCACCTGACCTTTCTTTGTTTTTATTTTAGATCCATTTATATATTCAGAATTGAAAAACTTAGTTTTAAACTATAAAATTAATGATAAAAAAATATAAAAAATCATTATTCTGTATATTGGAATTATAAATAATAGCTAAATGTTGTTTTTCTTTAATTAGCTACCAAACAAATAAGTTCATGATTAGTCAAAAAAAAATATTTTTGTCATCCAGTTTCATATTTTTTATATTTTCTTCTGTTAAGTACACCAAAAAACAATCATTAAAATGTAAAAGTAGTTTATTAAAAAATTCAGTCACATTTGTACCTACCAATTGTTTACTAGTGATAGTGTATAAGTAAAGTGAACTAAATTAAAGCCACACAGCCATAGATGATGTCAACATAGCAGCAAAAAAAATTATTTATGAAAAATAATAATAATAAATATAATGAGCAGAAAATTGAATAAAATAAATATTTAATTAGTTGCTTTGGTCGAAGCTTGATAAAGAAATGAACGGTACAATTTAACATCAGAGATGGCTTGTTTATTAGAAACTTTGCAAGAATATGTGGGAGCAATTAGAATATGCAGCCTGTTTAAGAACTGAAGGTCAACAATATATATATATATACTGTGTGTATACATGTGTCTTCTAACTATACAGTTTTTGTGTCTTAGCTATAAAGTTTTTGTGTCTTAGCTATAAAGGTTTGTCTGTCTGTGAGGAGGGCTAGGGGTGAAGCTAAGGAGACATTGCCAGATTAATTTTAAGAACAAGATATATTACGACAAATAAAAACCTCATGAAAAAGCAACGTAACACAGTTACTACAGCAACTTAATTTAGAGAAAATCCAATCAAAATAGTTACACCTTAGTAGAAATTAATGTTCTTTTAGCAACTTGATTAGAAAGCATCTAAAATAGAATAAAAAAAAATAATATATAAAAATCTTATTCCATGTAATAAGACAAAAATACACCAATGAGTGCCATTAGATTAGGGAAAGCTATTATTAAGTAAAACAAAAACAGGAGAAAAAAATAAAAAAAATATTATTTATTTCATATGAAATTGATTTTGTTTATATTATAATAAAAGTTACATTTGGTATTGTTCAAAACAAAATATTGCTTGTCGTGAGAGACCATGATATTTGTTTTCTTTGTTTAAGAAAATGTAAAACTTTTCAACTACTAATAAAAACACCAACAAGAACATTAGAAAAAAAAAGAGTGCCATTAGATTTGGGAGAGCTATTATAAAATTAAACAAAAACAGGAGAAAAAATAAATAGAAAATCATTAATTAAAAAACAAAACAACTTATACGTGAACTTGCCCATGAAAAGAAGTAATTCGGCTTATTAAGTTAATCTAGACATTATTATAGCACTAGACTAATAAATCACAAAATGATATCCTGTACCATCGACAAGCGACAAAAGAGTTAATGACTACTTAATGTGAACATTTAAAATGAGGTTTACTAAAGCGTTACTTGTAACGTAAAACTTGATATAACAATTAGGATTCTCACCTGGAAATTTATTCTAAGTTAACTTCGATTCCGTGTCGTCAGATCCTAACAGATTCTGTAGTGCTTCGTCAGGACATTGAGATTATAATTTCTCCTTATCCAAGACAAAAAGTCATCTTATATCCTGATAGACATCGTTCTGAGACTCGAGCCTCACTAAACGAAGGGAAGACACTGTAACACCGTGGCTCAAGGCCTTAGACTTTGGTTATTAAAACTTTATATAAAATGGATTAATAGCAGTGCTTCTTTGTTTTTGATTTGGAGACTATGTGACACAAGAACTGAACTCATAATTTGGTTCAACCATTTCTGGTCCACTTTTAAGAGAAATTATTCACATTTAGTCAATTGATGGGCGGGGAAGCGGAGGAGTGAGAAGTAAGATCGGGGGGGGGGGGGGGGAGGGGGGGGAGAAGAGGGGAAATGGTCCTGTCACGTGTCTCCAGCAGGCGTTTTTTTTCTTTTAAAAAACTTCTTCACCACGCGAGATCACGTGAGAGCTTTGCGACTTCACGAGAGTTGGGGACTTGGGACGTCCCCCTCCGGGCTGCTGACAAGAAACATGTTCCACATTTTCTGTGACATTTAGCGGAACTCAAGTAAATTATTTTTGAAATTGTTATATTGGTTTAGATAAAGTGATTAGCTGGGGGAGATAATGCCGAGAGGTGGGCGAGGGGGCGGGGCAAAGATGGAGCTGTCATGAATTTCACCTATTAAGTCCCTGTGACTCGTTTCATATTGATTCGGGGGCGTCTCCGCGGTGTCATTGAGATATGAAGCTGTTTGCCGGGTGCTTAATTACTTGCAATTAGTTAAAATAACTAAGATAGAATGGATGACTGGTTAAGTGTGAGAGAACTGGCAAGAGAGAGAAACAGATGGAGAGAAAGAGAGTGTGGGAGAGTGAGAAAGAGAGAGATACATTAAGTGAACTTGGTTGAAGGGTTACGGTTAGAGTGAAATAAAATCTAGTATTGTGTCTTGATGTTCAAACAGAAAAGAAACGCTAGCCAGATAGATTATTATAAAAATAATATTTACTAAAATTCATTGGCCACCTTCAGTCGTGAAACGACTATGGTTCATCTCTAACACTTTTTCATATGGCTGTGGAGCCCTATTTTGGAGAGACACTCCCGTCCACCTATGTTGCAGATCAAGGTGGCTTTCGCTTTGGTGGTTGAAGAGCAGGCCATTTTCCGTGAGGCACGCTTTTCTTTAAGAATCGAGGCCCATGTTTTTTCTCTGTCTATTGCTTTCTTGGTCACCGTCTCTCTCCAACTAGTGCGGTCTAAGGCTATCTCTTCCCAATGGCCAGTATCAATGTTTACTGATTTTAAATCCCTTTTTATCACATCAACGTAACGGAGGTGGGGGCGACCAGTTTTTCTTGAGCCAGTTGCAAGTTGCCCGTACAAAATGATTTTTGGGATGCGATTGTCCTCCATCCGACGAACATGTCCGAGCCAGCACTGGCGGCGTTGCCTGAGGACCGTAAAGATGCTGGGAAGGCCCGTTCTCGCGAGGATCTCACTATTACACATTTTTTTTACATGTTATTTTTAAGATCCATCGAAGGCAGCGCAAGTGGAAAGAGTTTAGTTTCCTCTCTTGTTTTGTGTAGGTTGTGCTGTCTTCTGCACACTGGCTCTAGCTTCTTTCAGAGTTAACAGATTGCATTGGGTAGGTTTTGTCTTGTATGTAGCGAGTGCATCTCTCTTTGAAGACAGGTGCAAGTATAGTTTGTTTAGAGTCGAACCAATCGTTTAGCTTTGTAAGTTTTCTTCCAAAGATGTCCAGGGAAGTCTTTTGTATGGTGGCATTGAGGTATTCCCATTTTTCTGTTGCTGTATTTCCAGAAGCACTTTTGTAGTCGCGTTCAAAAGATTCCGCAAACTGTATCTGGAGATCAGGGTGGCACATCTTGCTTACATCCAATTGGGGTCTTCCAATTAGCTTGGTATGGTGGATTTTTTTAGGGAGAAGGCTTATCTTACAACATGCCTAGGAGGGATCTGTGTCACAGTCTGCACTGTGATAGGACCTGGTAAAAAGTAAAGTAAAGTTCCCCTTTCAGACCTTTACTTTTCCCTAACTAATGTCAGTACCCATTAGAGCTGGGTGGACTCAGAGGCACCCGAAGATCCCGAAATTAAAAATCCCAGTCTTCAGCAGGATTCGAACCCCTGACCTCGGAAGTCAAGCGCTTTACCGCTCAGCCACCGCACCCCCCAGGACCTGGCAAGCTTGACAGATTTTAAGCACTTTTGTCTTACCATGATTAGATCTAGTTGGCGCTTGTGTTTGGAGCGAGGGTGCCGCCAAGATACTCTGTGCTGTGGTTTAGTCTTGAAGTAGGTATTAGTGACACAGAGGGGGTGTAGTGAGCAAACCTTGAGGAGCCTTTGTCCATTTTCATTTACTTTTTCGACATCAAAACACCCAATACAGCTGTCCCATGCAGAGTTGTCAGATCCAAGGCGTGTATTGAGGTCGCCGAGGATGATAACCTGTTTCGTACTTAGGATTTTACTGAGAGCAGACGAAAGGTTGTGGTAGAACATGTCTTTGGCCTCTGGTGTGGAACTCAAAGTAGTAGCGTTGGCACTTATCAAAGTTATGTGTCCAATAGATGTGTTAAGGCGTAGTGATAGTAGTCTTTCTGAACCGTTGCACTTCAGCTCTACTGTGTTCAGCAGTGTGTTCTTAACTGCGAAACCAACGCCATGTTCCCTTACTTCACTTTCGACTTTGCCTTGCCAGAAGAAGGAGTAGTCTTTTTCTTTGATTGAACCAGAGTCAGCTAAACGAGTTTCCTGGAGGGCGGCAATGTCTACTTTGAGCCTGGACAGTTCATCATTTATTATTGCAGATTTTCTGGCATCTTCTTTGTCTGGTAAGTTAATATTAAGTGCAGTTTGTAAAGTACTTACATTTCATGTGCCCAGTTTAAGAGTGGAGCTCCTCTTTTTTTTCTTTATGTTGACTGGTACATTGGCTTTGTGCCTGCTTTTCAGATTTTGTCCTATCCTCGTGTACCCAAACGAGGAAGACAGGCATGACGGGACAGCAACTTAGTGACTGGGGGCTGCTCAGCTTAAGGCACAAAAATTCTGCCCTGGGGCCTCCACATACATAAATCCGGCCCTGCGACCAGGCAATCAGGGGGCAGACTAGCTTTGCCAGTACATTTGGACAAATGTAATTTGAACTTTAAAAATAATGAAACAAATGGGCTTTTTGGGGCCAGCACATAGCCAGCAAGAAGAACAGATTAGTGGACCGGAACTAATCGTAACATCTTGTTCCATTATGCATCCAGCCCTCAAGCTCAAGATCTCCCGTGGAGTCCATGACAAGACGCTTCAAGGAATTATGTACAATTAGCAAGACTAAATCATGGTTAATAACAATCATGTTTTGTGATTATTTTAGTTATTAACAAGCTGGATCGTATTTTTATTTTTAGTGTACAAGCAACCAGGTGAAATTGGAAATAATTTCTGAAAGAAAACAAAAATTCTACAAAGAAATCATTCGATTGCTTCATAGAGCAATTAGATTATTTGGAATATATTTTGTGTTGGGACACATGCACTTCACACAGAAGCAAAGACAAAATCACGCCAACATACCACGTGAACATATGTGATAGTCTGACAAATACTAGGAACTCAACGGGTGGTAACCTACACAGAGGTCTTATTATTTTATTTTTTTACTTTTATTTTTTTAAAGCAATGCTTTTAAATTAGCTTCTTTACTTTAAGTCCGTTCAGTTTTGTGCCGGTGTTCTTATTAAAGTCATGATTTTTGTAATGTCATTTTAGACTTATCAGGCACAAGTTAGGTTAGCATGCCAGCTTATAAGTATTATTTAATCTCGCAGGTAAAGTTGGTATTTGATTTGATGGAAGAGAAACTGGTCGTGTCTTGATTGGCCCACTTTTCTTCCAGAGCTGAGGCCATCGCTTTTTTCTCTGTCCATAGATTTCTTTGCCATCATCTCTTTCCTCCTAGTTCGGTCTAAGGTTATGTATTGCCACTAGATATCAAGGTGCAATGTTTTGATGGTTAAACAAAAGTTAACTTGACCCTTAAGTGGTATGGATATGACATCATGAAAAGTCATTATGAAAAAAAAAAAGAAGCAGCACCTGACAAAAGGAAAAGAGGCGGACACAAGAAGCGTTTTGGAGGTAACATGATAGTATAAGAGTCTCTATCTGGCCCGAGCTTTAAAGATGGCAGACGACATTGGAAGGGCGGGAACTGGTTCATGTAATACTCTAACGGATGGAGCATGTCTGGTATACTAATGAACTCGTGATGTTAATTAACATTTACCCGAAGAACAAGAAAAGCAAAAAATAAAAATACTTAAAAAAAAAAAGCTTATATTAAGTGTAATTGTATCAATTAGTTTGGACCAGTCATGACATTATGTGTATGTTTGTCCTAGTCATAGAAATCTGTGCAACAGAAATACTTTTACCAATTGTTTTTGTTTAGCTTTTAGCTTTCATAATGCGCTCTGATCCTATCACTTGGTCTGGACCAGTTGTGAAAGGAGGAGGGAAGAGGGTGGTATCTCTGTGAACGTTTACAGTTCAAGTTTTGTAAGTGCATACAAAAGAATGTTCACCGATATCTCAAGATTCCTCAAGGGAACTAATTCAAGTTATACCACCACATTCGTCTAGTACGATTTCTTTCGCTTGTTTAAGATACCAAATAAATTAATTAATTATCAATACTTAGTTAACTTTTTTTTTTATTGATTGTTGCGTTGTCAGGTAAAGGAAATAATTGTGCGAAATTTCAGCTTAATCCGAAATTGAGTGTGGGAGAAATTACGTGTACCAACCTTTTACCAGACTGACAGAGTGAGTTGATATAAGCTTGGCAAAAATAGATCGCTGTTATTTGCATACAGAGTTAGAATACAGGAAGTTCTATTTTGTGAGCCAGTGTGTAGATTTGATCTAGATCCACTACCTTGAGTTTCTGTCTTTATACAATACGATTAGTTTTAATTTCCGACAAAACGCCATACATTTACTTACATATTTACTCTAATTTTTTTTTTAATGGCGATAGCAGGGAATCGGAAAAGGGGTGGTGGGCAGTGCTGAATGATCTGGTTACGAGAAAGATTCATGTTTTATGTACCATAGACTCTTCACTCGAGAAGTATCTACGGTCGATAAGTTAGCAGTAGCATCATGCACATTCAAGTTTAAGAAGAGTATACAGTGAATAGAGCATTTACCAACACAGACTCGATGTATCGACACTTATATATTCATCAGCATCTCTTCAGTCAAACAGCAAACATCAAGATATGAAAGAAGCTCATCACGTAGACCTTACCGTGACCAAAGTCTTCCCCCCCCTCACTTCTTGCAGCCCAGACAACGCTGTGAACCGAGGCCTGGCTCCCCTAAACACCCATCTTAGGCCACATTGCCCCCAAGTCTAACGTCACCACGCGAAGACGTTTCAATGAGCAGTGACAATAGACCAGCTCCCCGAGGCTATGGGCTACTGAGGAATGGCGGGGGGTGTAAGGTTGGCCCCCCTGCCGCGATATGATTGACAAGGGCTTGCAAGCCGCTAATAAGGTGGGCGGGGCGTGTGAAATTAATTACGGATAAATAAGCGGCTTAAGAATAAATAATGGCGCCGGGGCGTCTAGCGGGGCAGCGCAGCCCTCGTCAGTTTTCTCGTACATTTGGAGTAGAGAAGATGTGGGCTCGTTGGGCGCTTTTCACGAGGGATACAATGAAACTCGACAGGGTCTCAATTTGTTGATTTAGATCTTAAGTTTTCAATTCTTTTTTAAAAAGACATTCACCAACATCATTATCATTTCTTTCCAGTGGAAGAACAAACTACTCGCTATAACGAACATGAAGTTGTCTCTGTTCAATCTCTTACCACGTGACTACCTTAGACAGGGTTTGATCCTGTCCGCTATGGTTAGGTCAGGCATTAAAATGTGCCTCTAGAGACAACGCTATTATGTCTGTATAAATAACAACATTGACATTTGAGAATGCATGTTTGAATCGATTTATCATCGCTAGATTTATTTATTTGTTTTACTAATACATGTTTATCTTATGTTATTGTAATTAGCTGACTTTTCTTTTCAAAAATATTGTTACAAATGGACAGTGATAGGTAGAGTCGTTGGTACAGTCGTCGTTACTGTTGTCTACTGTGCGAGACAGTAGAAGAGAGATGTGTACGGCTCGATGCAAGTTAACTAGGGTAGAGTTAACTGGAGTGGACTACTGTCGTTTAAGTCTATACAGCGAACTACAGTGGACTTGAGCCGTTACAGTCGATACAGTCGATGTAAGACGTGTACGGCTCTGATTCGGTAGACTTGAGTACGACTTGGTTCAGCTTTGGGAGACCTGGAGCGACACTGGGAAGTGTGTCGTTGGTCTGTTCTGTGGAATACAGCTCGATGCAAGTTGAGAAGAGATGAATTGTAACGAAGTGAAGAGATGAATTGCTACGTAGTATAGATAAATGTAAACTGACAGATATTGTACAGTCTTCTACGCTACATGTTACAGTAACAAATTGTTAAAGTTAATAGTCATTAAAGTTATATGAAGCTGAAAGTTGAGTCGTCATGTTCTTTGCAGTGTTTTTATTTGTGTGCCTGCTAGTACATTTAGCCAGAAGATCAGAAATACGTAACAATATAATATTCATTCTTAGTTCTTAAGAGTTACTCTACTGATTCATGCAAATTTTATAGTTAGATGGCTAAACCAGAGATACCTAACCTAGCAGCCATGTACATTTCCGACCCTCAAAAAGCCGTCGAGTTTCATTTGGTCCTGTAAGAAAGGGGCGGGTAGCACCGACTCTGGACACTCCATCCTATCCTAACAAAATACATCCTGAGTAGAGATTAATCTGAATGCTGTTGTAGCTCTGTGGTTTCTTTTTTGTCTTGAAATGAATGGTCCTCTGGAGGTTTCTTTCCTTTAGCCTGATTTATGAGGACTGGATTTCACTCACGCTTCAGAGCACCGGCTACGTCCGCCTTCACCCACGTCTTTTCTTTTTTTATTAAAACTACTAAAACCTGAACAAACTATATTCAGACACAAACACTCTTTTGTTCCCCTGGCAATCAAATCATTAATTAGAAACAATCTGATATAAACTTGTCACATGTAAATTATAAGCGAGTCTGGTGTGAATGTACACTTTGGTCTTTTATGGTTACAATGTTTTGTTTGGTGTAATGCACAAATAGTAAGACAAATTTCCTTACGGACAATAAATATTATTATTATCATTATATAATTTATTTTTTCCCTACAACTAACAACCTAATTTGATATGAATTGGAAACAATATCGGCGGTAAGTGTCCAACAAATGGCAACAATAATAACCAAAACGAGGCCTTAAGCCCCCAAAAAGAGGCGTAAACCAAAAAAATGTATTCGACTCCCGCATGCCATTCTTATTAAAATAATTACTTATAATTAAATATAATTAATTACCAGTAATTAATTGATTAATTGGTTAATTTTGTGTCCCATTTCCCATGTTCAAACGTTTGTCAGATAAACAGACAGACAGAAAGTTAGGTATGATGTATGGTATATATTTATGAAGTCTGAGCAGATATTTTGTAAAATTTTATTTGTAAGAATTAGAAATTTCGAAAACAAAGAAGACCTAACAAAGTTCACTATAACGGGTACGATATATCAGGAACATGAGCCCAACAACAACACTGTGTAGCTTTATAGGTGGTTGAAATACTAGACTCAATCACAGACTCAATCACAGACTCAATCACAGTTTGACGAGGACAAAAGACATTCAGTGATATATTTTCCTTGTCTATACCAAGTTTAGGATTTTCTTGGCAAAACGAGCCGTTATGTTATAGAGGCTTCTCTACTCGCGATGATCAATATACACCACTAATACAACACAAAGACAAGCCTTTTTAAAAATACATTTAATGTTACAATGTTTGCTTGAGTTTAAACTGTTTTCAACTTGATAAGTTTTTTAAGCCATATCATAAACAACCCAACGGCTGTCTTCTATTGCAGACTCTTAAAGAAGTCAATGATCTGTATCGCTCACTCAGATTATAATTCTAAAAGCAATAGTAATGTCTAGTGATATTCAATGCTAGCTAAGACTAAGACTGCTTTATTGTAATTTGCATGTCTTTCATGTCACGTTATAAAACTTAGCTACTTCTATGACCAACTAAACGTCGCCAATACTGCACCTTTCAGGACCGAGTCATCGGTCTTGAAATGTAAGACATTGTTAAGAACCTTTCTTCAAGGTCTCTCCCGGGCCTGGGTAAACCCAATGGCCAGACGAGAGTCATCAATTTATCATAGACGTTGTGGAATCAACTAATCTACTTAAAGACTGACCACCGTCCACCCCTCTATAGCCCACCATACACCACCCCTTCCTCCTTGACTTTTTCCGCCTAGGAGGGCTTTCTGTTTTATCAATTAGATTGATGGATTTAACATTAGCAAGCTTTCCAACAAATACTAGGGTTGGGTTCCATTCCCACACTTTCTTTGTCCCAACACATACACACATACAGACACACACACACACACAACTACACAGACACACACATATAACTACACAGACATGCACACACACACACATAACTACACATGTAAACATACAACCGTGAAGTTAAGAAAGACACCCTCCCCCTACATTAAAGTAGCCACAATAATAGGAAATTATTTCTGTTCTGGTCCAACCCGCCCCGAGTCCATGGCCTCCCCCACTACTCCTAGTGGTCAGTATGTCTCAAGTCACGCTAGGTTTTTCTTCCCCCTGCTACTCTGAAGGGAAATCCGATTTGACTTAAGCCAATGGCCCCTGAACGACCTGATGAAATTAGCGCAACGGGGATTGGCTAATCCCCCATGTTCTCTTGTTGCACTTTCAATCACGGCTCCGGACAGTCAGCCACAGACAACTCTGGGGAGTCTCTCATCAAAGAAAGATGTGCACGAGTAACCTTCCCTTTGTTATCTTTTAAAATTGCCATTGTGAGAAGTCAAAGCAATGAGCTATCTATGTAGCCAAAACTCAAAAGTGTAGTCGGTTTGAAGATCCTAGTATTTTGTAGTTTAATTTAATCAGTGATTAATTTTAATCAGCTGACCAGTCTTACTAATCTGATTCATTGATAACTTAAAAATGTGCGAGTTTTTGAACTATCCTGATGATCAGTGACTCCTCCATAATACATAATCAAAGCAACAACAATAACAAAAATACAACATAGTTGCTGTTAACGGTGGTTGTCTTGTAGCACCAAACTGCTGCTAGACAAATAAACCGCTGTAGACGTATTATATCTTAACTTATAAAACTTGAAATAATTCGAATAACTTATTTGTGAACACACACACACATACACACACATATATACATATATATATATATATATATATATATATATTTATCATATTTAATTGTAATTAGCTGACTTTTCTTTTCAAAAATATAATATTCATTCTAAGTTCTTAAGAATTATTCTACTGATTCATTTATTTCTCATTATTTCCCATTCACCTCGCGCTACTTTCATACAACCATGAAGTTGGGACCCCTCAAGATAACATTAAGAAACTGGAACAGACACAAAATAGAGCAGTGAGATTCATAACAAACGAATATTCACACTTGACCAGAGTAACACCTTTGGTAAAATCACTAAATTTAGAAAGCCTTCAGGACAGAAGACTCGTGAGTAAAGTAGCAATTATACATAAAACACTGAACCATAATCTTCAAATACAAAAACAAAATTTAATAAAATACTCTGAAAGACACAAAGATAAAGGCACATGCCTCGTCCCATATGCTACTAGGACAAATTTGTACAAATACTCCTTCTTCCCTAGTGCTTTTAGAGCATGGAATGGGTTGCCTGAGCTAGCCAGGAAAACCAGTGACTTGGCAGAATTTAAGTCATTGGTTAATATGCATGACTAAATGCATGACGCGTAGGACGTAATCATCTTCTTTTTTTAAGTAACGTCTGTATTATATAAGATAAGAAGATAATGTCAATGTATCGGCTTCGGGTAAACCCATTTTCGCAAAACTTTTATTTTCGTGGCGAAAGAGAAAAACTTGAAAGGATCATTAGTTAAGTTTAACATACATCTAAATCCAATCCACTAGATTAGTAAACACAAACTAAGGCCCGTAGGCCGCGGGTAATGTCCGGCTATAGGGCCTTATACTTATATTACAATTATTACACAGAAAAATCAACTTGAGATGAAATGAAATAACTACAGTAGACTTTAGCAATAATATTTTTAAAAAAATGGTAAACAAAATCTAACTCACTAAAAAAAAAAAAAAAAAAAAAACACGTCTTTTCACTCTGGTATTCTGGAGTCGTCTGGTGTACCCCAGGCTACTCACGACAGCAGAGTCTCTAATTAGTATGCACGACTAGATTATCATATGGATAAGGTAGGACGATATCATCTTCTCTTTCTCTTTCTCTTGCATTATTCACACTGCATAGCCACCAACCAATCGCTAGCTTCTTCTCACCGTCACCATAGAAACACACACACACACTCCATTAACTAATAAATTACTCAAGAGAAACACAAACATAAAGGCACATTTCTTATTTCCAAATTCGTACAAGTGCTCCATCTTGCCTAGTGCCATTAGAGCATGGAGCTGGTTGCCTGAATCAGGCATAAAAACCAGTAACTCAGCAGAGTCTCTAATTAGTATGCACGACTAGATTATCATATGGATAAGGTAGGACGATATCATCTTCTCTTTTGAAGACACGTATGTAATAAATAAGAGAATAAATAAGACAATAGATTAGACAAGATAAGTTATTTAAATTCTGAACTAGATTATAACATTAAATCAATCTACAGCATTTGCACACCAAAAGAACACAGACACTTGCCACAACCTTTAACACCCGGATATGGGACTCAAATAAATGAATACTCCTGATGGCTTTCCAATTTTCCAAAGTTTTGTCCTAGTTTAAATGTTGAAAGAAAAAAGTGATATTATGTCTTTTATTTGGTAAAGGTATTGCCTGGGCCCTTATCATTTAGGCCCTAAGCAATAGTTATCTAGATCTACAGTGTCACTTTATCTATAGGTCTAGACTAGGCTAGAACTACAATTAGACCTAAGTCTTGAAATAGACATCTACAAGTTTCAATGATTATGATTATGCATTTATATCCATACGGCGTAGATCTATGACTTCAATAGAGTTGATCTAGATCAGTGGTCTTCAACCTTTTTTGGCCTACCGCCCCATTTTCGTATTTTTTCCTAAAATTCGCTAGCGCCCCCCTGTAAGAAAAACACTTATAAAGAAGCGCGAGAAGACAAAGTTGAACAAAATGTCATTTATTTATTACTGTTTTAGCTGTCAATAACACTTACCCTGCATGAGAGACGAGCGCATGCCAAATGCGATCTTCTTTGGAGAGCCTAGAGGAGGACGGAGTTACAGAGGTGCCCCCCGTAAGAGCTATGAAGATTAACTCAGGCGCCATTTCCCCCTCACTGGCATAGAGAAAATACCTTGCAGCAGATGGCCTCTGAGAGAGACAGTTGGAGAGCTCTCACAAAATCTGCGGGACAAACATTTGAGACTCCAAGAAAAGACAGGCACCAAAAGACGGAAAGAAAACTTAAATAGACCGCCAGCTGACAACGGCTTTGTCTGCACGAAATTCGGGGAAATATGCAGGTCGCAACTGGGTTTGCGTAGTTATGTGAAACACTGCATTCAGTCTTAATCTTGGGAATCAAAGACATTATTGCCATTATCATTCTACATAAAATATTTCAAATAATTTGCAGTGAATACCTACAAAAAATTAACTCACTGTCATGACTTTCAAATCCTAAGAATAGTTCTTTTTTAAATTACTGAATATTTAGGCCTACTTTTTTTTTTTTTAGGTCTAATTGTAAATTGAGTTCTCTTTTTAATCTAAACATTATTATTGATGAATTCAGTACAAAATGAAATAAAGCTAATGGGAACCTTGTGCCTCCTGCAGTCTGACAATATGAGAAATTTCAAGCTTTAAATGAGCCAAAGCAAGGTGAAATCCATTTTCGACCACAGTTTTGAAATTTTACTGAAACATTGAAGTGCAGCCATATCTCTGTTGTGCCTCCAATGTTACCATTCTTTTTACTGTAGACATAATTTTGTAAATCTATTTATTCCTGCATTTCAATTTGAAAATCAGTAACAGATGTTTAATGATTGTCATTTATATTTAATTTGGTTAAATTTATGCGAATCCTCATTTCTTCATAGAGCACTGTTATGTGAATTACATAGATATCGATGTCCTTAGGCAGTAATTCATTTGTCAACAAGCATGTTATGTGAGATTGTAAAACCCTTTAAAATAAATTTAATCTCTCCATAAAAGAGAAACTGATTTAATCATGAAAGTCCATTTCTTTCCTTGCAGTCGGAGGTTCGTTTCATTCATTTGTGTTAGTTGCCTACCATGTAAAACAATTTTTTTAGCCTGCTTTGAGTCAACGCCAACCGTTGAATGGTCCTGTTTCTCAAGAAAAATTTCAATTTCAAAATTGTTGTATTTCAGAGCTTAACAAAACGAGCAATAACAAACCCCCTTTGAAACCCAGCGAACTAAAGTTTACAATAAGAGTTTAACATGTTGCTTTAATCTTTTGTTTCACAAAACTGTTAAAAGATTAGCTTATTTTCGGCATGGGTTTGTATTTTACAATTTATATAATTAGATTCAAATAGAAATCGAATTGCGCCCCTGTTGAAGACTACTGATCTAGATGTACCTAGATCTTTAGACAACTTTTTAAAAGCACAGATAAATAAAAGAGATATTTTCAGCTAAAGGTCAAGATTAGCAACGTTAATAAGCTGACATGGCATATGTCATCAGATAAATAACAGCTATGACCAAACCGAAACACCATACTTGACTTGGTGCTCATAATGCTGAGATGTTTATTTTACAGACTACGCGGCGCCTTCGCCATGCGGTCGGCTGGAATCATCAGGATGAACTACTCTGGAAAGCAGGCTCTCTGCCTCTACCTACTCGTGGCTCTAGCCATATACTTAAGGTTCCTCCGTGGCCTTCATATATTCACCTCGTATGAGGAGCTATACAGGACCGCCGCCCGGAAGTTGGAAGAGGAAGCGCCAAAAGTGTCAGAGCTAGACTGCAGAATCTTCATGAACGCCAAGAACAGTTGGAACAAAACACTGGACGGCCTCTCGAAAACGCAAGTCAAAGAGAAGATCGTGTACAAGGGAAGCTGCGAGTTCACGCAGAGCACCCTGTGGCAAGTTCCAGCGTCCAGGCTTGAGCAGAACTTTCCGATAGCTTATTCCGTCATGGTGTATAGAGACTTTGACAGATTCGTGCGTTTACTGCGTGCTATCTACAGGCACCAAAACGTTTACTGTATACACGTAGACCAAAACTCTGACAAGGAATTCCAGGTATGAGCTGTAGTATTACAAAGCTTTTATCAACTCACTCTGTCTGTCTGTCTGGTTAAATGTTGAACACTTTATTTCTCCCACACCCATTCTCGGATCAAGTTGAAACTTTGCACAATTATTAATTGGCATAGATAAGCGG
This sequence comes from Biomphalaria glabrata, assembly GCF_947242115.1. NCBI lineage: Eukaryota > Metazoa > Mollusca > Gastropoda > Planorbidae > Biomphalaria > Biomphalaria glabrata. Next base: position 78,629,794 of record NC_074711.1, read on the forward strand.
CACTGTCGTGAACAGTCTTGGGGTACATCAGACGACTTCAGAATACCAGAGTGAAAAGACGTTTTTTTTTCATTAATCGTTCAGTATTCGCAGGTATGGTTTAATATGTTGGGTTTTGTCACCTTAAATATATGCGCACTTTATTTCTCCCACACCAATTCTCGAATGAAGTTGAAACTTTAAACAATTATTTCTTGTTTTTATTATTTACTTCTCACTAAGACCCGGCTGTTTGTATTATTCTGATGTCCTTAAACTCCCACGTGTGTTGTCTCTCTAGCTGCTAATTAGTTTTGACTCACCTTGGACTGTGTCCTATTGTACGGACACAACGTCAGTGGCGGCAAAACGATTCACAGCCAGCGAAACTTAACTCTCTCTCCTTGAGTGTATATCTTCAAATATTTGCTGATTTATAAAAAAAAAACAGTAAAAATAATTATGTAGTGGCGCTCTAAGCACAAGATTTCCTTACACCCCCTCCCCTCCTCACTGAGATACGCTCGTAGCCTGGCAGTCGTGTGCAGCATTATCGTATATCAGTGCAGTATCTACAGTGTCTACAGTGTCTACAGTGTCTACAGTGTCTGCAGTGTCAGAGACACATATAGCATGAGCTAGTTCCATGGGAGACAAACAGGGGGGACGCTCTTCCATCGCCTTGTCTAAGAAAATGACTTTGCTATTCTAACAGTCCGCGCAGAATTGTAAGTATAGAAGTCGATGAATAAAAAACACCCCCACAAGTATTTCTATTTGTTTCTTTCGCATTACTTCCAGAGCCAAGTGACACATTTTGTTGGCTGTTTTAGCAATGTTTTCCAGCCGTCAGATCCCGTTCACGTTCAGTGGGGTCTATCGTCAGTTCTAGAAGCTGAATTGGTGTGCATGAGAGCCTTATGGAATCATCCAGTGAGTAGTTCTTTTTCGTATCGTCTTCTATCAAAACAAAACATGAAAAAACTAATTTTCGTCTAAACTCTAAATTTCTGAAAGAATATTCTCTAAACAAAAAACAAAATAAAATAACTTTTGCCAATTTTCTTGTTACGTTCGAATACCTCATAACATTCAGTTGTTTGGAACTATTTTTTTTTTTACAAAGCTTATATCAATTTTAACATATCACTCTGTCTGTCTGTCTGTATGTCCGTCTAGTACAAATTTGTACACAGTGTTTTCACTCACTTCCCATTCTCGGATCAAGTTGAAATTTTACCCAAGTATTCATTGTCGATGACAACACATGAACCAATAAAAAAATTAACCAATCGGACTATTAATTAGTGATAATTATTTAATGTTGTTTAATACAAAAACAGGGAGCTGTATCCTGCAGTAACGAGAGATAGTGCATTAATTGTCAAGGATCTTTTCATTTATTGAATAAGCTTTGTCTGTAAGGAGGTATTTCATATATATTATGCGTGTTTACCATATAACTATAAACCCCGGTACAGCGGAATAGGATTAGTCATGTTAGTGCATATGTCTTGGTACTTACTGACGTTAAAGTCGGTGTATGCCGAGGAGTCTTGCATTAGGTGACAAAATAACAGACTTTACGAAATAAAACAACGAAATTTTATAATTTTCAACAATTTTGTTTTAAAAAAATTATAAAAAATGGATTCCTTCCGTTACAGAAACTCTTAATATTGCAGAAAAAGTTGTATGAATAATTACGCTTATAATATACAGATATAGTTTATGACTATTTTTATACTGAATGTAATTGCTGTATAATCCAGCAGTCTTATTAGCCAAAACCTTGCGCTAAACAAAATCTATAAGTTGGTCCAGTCTAAATAGATAGGTCTATGCATAAAACTTGGTAAATGATTCGCTTTAGTCTTCATTTGTATTTATATTTATTCTAAAATTAGCGCCTCCAAGGAAAGAGCTAGAATCTTCTATCGGAAAAAAGTCGTTGCTTAATTGTAACTTCTTTGACTATTTTTACTTCTATTCTAAAACTTCTGTTGTTTTCCGAAATTAAAATAACTTTGTCCGCGTGACCTTGTCACTTATTATTAAACTAACTTTGTCCTCGTGACCTTGTCATTTATTATTACGTGACGAATTCTAACCCGGTTGCGTCTTGTGATTACATAGACGAGAGATGTGATGAAACAGTAATGAAACATGCTTTACAATGAGAAGAACTGAGGTTAAAATCTCAAGGACTTTTGAAATATTTTGGCTATTAGGAAATTAAAATGAGATCAAACAATGAGTAGACTGGTAAAAGTAAGTAGATGATCCATTTGTGGAGAGAGAACCGGTGAAGAAGTTAAATCCTTTTGATTTTATTTGTATCAGATACATTGCATATACAATTCGTACATCAATTGTCTTGGTTTACTGTAAAAGCTTTATTAAATAACGTAATTAGCTTACTGTATGTGGCTTAGATTGCTGTTTATGTATTGTCCAACGGATTTAGAAAAAAAAAATCTGAAAATTATCATTACTAAAGCTGATCGCAACTCTGCATACAAATTCCATATAATCAAAACAAAACGATAATATGACCTTATAAATAAACCAATGTTAACCTCATTGAAATGACCCCGTATAGAGTTTTTTTTTGTTTAGTTTGAACGACACAGTTATCACATGAGATGGTGCAATTCTAAAATAACTCCAATATTCTTTTTTTTCAAATTTACTTCAAAGATCAGATGGAAAGCGCTGATCAATTTGACTGGTCAAGAGTTTCCATTGAAGACAAACCTTGAGTTGGTGAACATTCTGCAGGTTATGGCTGGACAGAATGACGTCTGGATTGACCCTTGCACGTACGATGGTCCAGGAGACTACCAGGATGAGCTGTGTCAGTCAATAACACCTGAAGGGTGAGTCTCTCTCTCTCTCTCTCTCTCTCTCTCTATCTATCTATCTATCTATCTATCTATCTATCTATCTATCTATCTCTATCTCTATCTCTCTCTCTCTCTCTCTCTCTCTATCTATCTATCTATCTATCTATCTATCTATCTATCTATCTATCTATCTATCTATCTATCTATCTATCTATCTATCTATATCAATCAATCAACCAATCAATCTTTCTCTCTCTCTCTCTCTATCACATTTTTAAAATCTATCTACTTTCCCATTTTCGAATCTATCTCTCAAGATTTAGGGATCGCTGGAAAAAGATTGAAGCTCCGCCCTTCAAGGTCACGCCTTACAAAGGCCAAGTTCACGTGGTACTGTTTCGTGCAGCCGTGGACTTTATACTTCACAGCTTCGTGTCGCGGGTGTTCCTGGAGTGGGTGAACAAGACCAACATTCCAGACGAGCTGTACTTCAGTTCTCTAAACAGCAACCCCCATGTCGGCATCCCTGGCGGAAACAAAAGTAAGTGGCTGGTCACGTGGTCAGCGAGGGTCGAAATGGCTGTAGTAATGACAGATCGTTTTTAATTCTGCTCAATGAAATATGTTGTTGTTTTTTATGTCAATCTTGGTGTTGATTCTCAATCTTTTCTAAGTTTTCTTGGCAACATGTTTGGAATAATAATTTACTTATCATATGGAAATTCCTCAACGCACAAGTCACTTTAATGAATTTTGGTATACTGTTACAAAAGCAGTCTAGGCGGTGGCAGAGAGTGATTATTAGTCTCTCATTTAAGTATTAAATTAAATTAAATTAAATATGCATAGCGCTGATAACCAAAACGAAATCTAGGTTCAGGCACTATGAGAACGTACTACACAACTAGACAACATAGTCTAGATAGTTTCACATAAACAATGTTCTCTAAAAAGGTTCGTGAGTGAAGCATGTGGTCTGTCTACGGTCAATCGAGCTCCAAATCTTTGATACGCACATTGAAAAGGTTGTCAGTCAGTACGTTTTGAAGGGAAAGTGTCACCAAACTAAAATGAGGCCATTCCATCCAGCGTAGAGATCTCTCATGGACATCCGAACTGATCGGTTCACTAAAGAATTGGTATATATTATTGCATGATATTACCATTGTAATCAAGTGTTGGCATATGTGTTTTTAATGGTGTACTTGAAACAATTTCTTCATGTTGCAAATATAGTTCTATATCCTTAACGAGGAACACGTTTTGAGCCAAAGATTGCAAAAAAAACTTAAGACTTCATATTCCAGCCATAGTGTGTATGGGTTTATGATGATACCGTTTTAATCACTTTATATAAAATTTGTTTGTTATAATACAGATTTCATGTATCTGTTTCTATTGCCACAATGAATGCAAACCTTTTTCAACTTGAGTCACATTGTGATAACTTTTCTTCCACAATGACATATCCCCAGATCCTATGGCTCTCAAACCCAGCATCTCAAGATTCAAACTCTGGTGGAACAGGCACAAACATATCGTCAAGTCCTGCGACAACTACGTCCGCAACATCTGTCAGCTGACCCCTCGGGAGCTGTCTGCTATGACCACGTCCAAGCAGCTGTTTGCCAACAAATTCAAAGTCGATCTGAAACCTGCGGGCTACAGCTGTCTGGAAGAGTGGTTCTACCAGCGCGTGCTGATGGAACTGAAGACCAACAGAATTCAACTCGACTTGACCTATTACAGAAAACTTTTTGCTCAGGAGTAGCACGAACTTATTCTTTCTAGTCGTTCTTAGCTAAGCCATTGATCAATGTATACAGATACAATGTTTGTATAATAGGTGCAATAACCTAAAGTTACAGAAATACATAGAAGCATTTTATAAATATCAAATAAATGGTAAACTAGGTAATACTTATAGATGGTTACAATTTAGTACTACTAATTAACGGTTACATTTAATTACTGGTAATTTCGAGGACTGAACTAAATACTATTAATTAAGGACAATTAATTTGTACTACTAAATAAGAGTAACAACTTATTACTAGTAAATAAGTTACAATAAAGTACTACTAACACATCACGGTATCATGCATTGGGTAGTCGGACAAAGCTGAATGACTAATGAATGTTTATTATAGCCTAAGCTATTTTGAGTGACTGTTGATATTATGTGAACTTGTCCAGCCACTATATTTGTTTATATAATTAGGTGCATATATGTTAGTATTGTTAGTTATGTATAACTGTGTATCATCTTGTATGTGTATAGCATGTAAACAGCTCAAAAGGCTATAGAACTTTGAGGAAAACAATCTTACAGAACTTAGAACGAGCAATGATTTCCTATATCCTGATGAAAAAATCCTAGGCGTATCCACCATACTAACTATTTGTTTCTTCAATTCATCGGTCTGCTTCAAAATCTATATTTAGGGTTATCTCCAACAAGCAGAGGCTTGTGTTGCATGTTTCGGGCGTTTCTTTAGAATTGACGATTTATTACATTCCAGCAGGACGTAGTGAATGGGGGGGGGGGGGGAGGGCAGGGCTGGAACCTTGGACCATCGAGACCAGAGCTCAGAGCGCACACCACACAACCAGGTTGTCATGGTGATTAGTCCACCATTGTATGTTACCTGCTAACCATTGTAACTTGTCGACCGATCATTCAACTTTTAGGTAGCCCGGATGGAGGAGTTACAGACATGTCTGTCTGAATAAAGAGATAACAGTATGTTGTTATCATGAACTGTTATTAAGCCTTTTTTTTTTTTTTACTTTTACATGCGACAGTGAAAGGACAAATGTGCAATTAAAACCATGATGTTTTTTTTGTCTTAATATTTCCTGTATTTCAAGTTCAAATGTGTAAACTTGCAAACATCGCTCATCCATAACCAAATTCAAAACAATCTAAATTTAGATATCACAGTATCCACGTCTATCTTCTGCAGTGGATCTCCTTTTGGGAAAGTATGTAGGTCGCAGCTGGGACTGCGTTGTCATGGGAAATACTGCAATCCTCATTATTCTTCGAACTCGAAACCAAGCCTTATTATATAGTATAATAGTAAAAGTAGTACTGAAACTGATAGACAATGCTAATATTTGACTTAAAAAATTAACTAAGGGAAGTAATACATAAAAATTGAAAGTTTAACATTTAAACATAGTTGTTTCCCTTTGGTCAACTAAAATGATGTTAGGTAGAGGTGTACGATTAAGGAAAAACAACTACAGGAATCATGAAGGATAAATAAGAGCGACCACATATAACTGTACTAAGAAGTTGGACAAGAAAACTACGAAGTGTACATTTTGATTTCTAAATTATTTTAAGTTTCAGTATGATCCAGCAACCAGGGACTTTACAAAATAAGATGATCAGTTTACTCATAAGAAACGAAATGTAGATCTCTGGACGGGATTGTCCAAAGCAATGACCCTATCGCTATCTTGAAGGTATATTTTTCTTGTGGAGCACTAGTTGTTTCTACAACAATCCTCCATGATGTATTTTACCTGGTGCTTATCGTTTTCTAGATATGCTCTCTCGTATATCATAAAGGCATATCGGGTTGAAAGAGATAGTAACGCAATTTCAAAGAGAGGTTGTGTTTAATAAAAACTCAGAGATAGCCCCCATGTGCCTGTCTCTACGCATAACAGACTGTTGTACTGCAACCAAAGTAAAAACTCAGTCATTTTAAAGCCTGTAATGGCGACTCACAATTTTTTTGTATTAACAAGAAGACTTCTCACAAAATTCAATTAAGAAATGTCCCGAGGAAATGATACTAGATCTGTTTTACTCTCATCTATTGTAGGGGCTCCAAATGAAGCAAATAGCACTAAAAATATAAAGCTAAAATGAGCCTTAATAAGCATGCGTACAGGGAAGTCAAGATATATATTTTTTATAGTTTTAATATTCGTGTTTCTTTCACGTTCCTAGTATTGTATGTTTGCTTGTGAGAGTAATTTGTATTTTATGTTTGCCTGTGATTTGTATTTTATGTTTGCCTGTGATTTGTATTTTATGTTTGCCTGTGATTTGTATTTTATGTTTGCCTGTGATTTGTATTTAATGTTTGCCTGTGATTTGTATTTAATGTTTGCCTGTGATTTGTATTTAATGTTTGCCTGTGATTTGTATTTAATGTTTGCTTGTGAGAGTAATTTGTATTTTATGTTTGCCTGTGATTTGTATTTTATGTTTGCCTGTGATTTGTATTTTATGTTTGCCTGTGATTTGTATTTTATGTTTGCCTGTGATTTGTATTTAATGTTTGCTTGTAAGAGTAATTTGTATTTTATGTTTGCCTGTGATTTGTATTTTATGTATGCCTGTGATTTGTATGTAATGTTTACCTGTGATTTGTATTTAATGTTTGCCTGTGATTTGTATTTAATGTTTGCCTGTGATTTGTATTTTATGTTTGCCTGTGAGAGTGTTTTGTATTTAATGTTTGCCTGTGATTTTTATTTTATGTTTGCCTGTGATTTGTATGTAATGTTTACCTGTGATTTGTATTTAATGTTTGCCTTTGAGAGTGATTTGTATTTTATGTTTGCCTGTGAGTGGGATTGGTATTTAATGTTTGCCTGTGAGAGTGATTTGTATTTAATGTTTGCCTGTGAGTGTGATTTGTATTTTATGTTTACCTGTGAGAGTGATTTGTATTTAATGTTTGCCTGTGAGAGTGATTTGTATTTTATGTTTGCCTGTGAGAGTGATTTGTATTTTATGTTTGCCTGTGAGAGTGATTTGTATTTAATGTTTGCCTGTGAGAGTGATTTGTATTTTATGTTTGCCTGTGAGAGTGATTTGTATTTTATGTTTGCCTGTGAGAGTGATTTGTATTTAATGTTTGCCTGTGAGAGTGATTTGTATTTTATGTTTACCTGTGAGAGTGATTTGTATTTAATGTTTGCCTGTGAGAGTGATTTGTATTTAATGTTTGCCTGTGAGAGTGATTTGTATTTAATGTTTGCCTGTGAGAGTGATTTGTATTTTATGTTTACCTGTGAGAGTGATTTGTATTTAATGTTTGCTTGTGAGAGTAATTTGTATTTTATGTTTGCCTGTGATTTGTATTTTATGTTTGCCTGTGATTTGTATTTTATGTTTGCCTGTGATTTGTATTTTATGTTTGCCTGTGATTTGTATTTAATGTTTGCTTGTGAGAGTAATTTGTATTTTATGTTTGCCTGTGATTTGTATTTTATGTATGCCTGTGATTTGTATGTAATGTTTACCTGTGATTTGTATTTAATGTTTGCCTGTGATTTGTATTTAATGTTTGCCTGTGATTTGTATTTTATGTTTGCCTGTGAGAGTGTTTTGTATTTAATGTTTGCCTGTGATTTTTATTTTATGTTTGCCTGTGATTTGTATGTAATGTTTACCTGTGATTTGTATTTCGTAGTGTCTTCACCATGGCTGAAATAATTGTTAGTTGTTGCCCTTTAGTGTCTTAGTGTTTTATTTATTTATTTATGCGGGTTGTACGATTTTGTTTTTACTTATTTTGTTATTTGTGCGGGGTATACGCGTGTTCGGTTTATATGCGTAAGGGGGGGGGGGGATGGCTAATGCTCGAAAATACGGTTAGCAAAGTGTTCCGCTAAATAGTCCATAAGTGCCAAGTGTTTCGTTAGAGACACACTTTAGGCAACACAAGAGATAACTAACTTTTGCCCCCCCCCCCCCAGCATCATTAACATCGAATCTTTGATTTGCTCTATAGAGGGCAAAAAAGGATCAACACACCCTCAGAAGTGTGTCAACAGGCAGATCCCTTTCACTTTATCCAGATCTGCATTCCTTCTGACGTCACTGTCAGGTTTCTTCACTTGTTCGATTTGGTTCAGTCGCAGCTTATTGAAGGTCTGAAACAAAAACAAAATAATCTTTATTTAATCTGGTTTTAGTTCCAAACCAGTATTTCGGATCATGCTTTAGTTTTTAGGCGACAATGTGAACATATATCAAGACTTCTTTAGTGACATAGTACTGTTACATTAAGTCTTTAAAGTAGTAGCTGCTCAATGGTTCATATACATTTCGTAGAATAGCGTAGATGGATGTCACCGTTCACAATGCTCTTAGTGGTTGAATAGAAAAAAGTTACATTTGATGGCGTTTTATTTCCATGACATACAAACATATATATATATATATATATATATATCAAATTTATCAACTTTATTTCCATGACATATATATATATATATATATATATATATATATATATATATTATATATATATATCAATCTAACATATAGTTGTCACGAAATCAAATGTTTTAAATTTAGAATAGGATTACATTATATTCATTCATTCTTACATTTTCAAAATCCAATTACAGCAGACGATACAATGGTGTATTCATATATCGATTACTATTTTCTTTTAGTGCATTGAAGTAAGATAACATCTGTTCATCGAGACCAAATCAAGCCAATTTATACTATATAAAATGGAAAAACTTCCTTCAATTACTTCTAACTTGGTTTATGATCTATAAAACACTGGTGATCTTATTTTCACATTTATAGAATGTTTTAATAGGTTAGAGGCTAATATCCTGTATACGTAACATCAATTGTTATTCGAAAATAAAATATTGTTTTGTATTGTAATGATATCAGTCAAAAAGTAACCCCAAAAAAAACAAAAGACATGCCGCTGAGACAATTGTCTTCAAGACACTACTGAGACGGTTGTCTTCAAGACACTACTAAGAACGTAGTGTGATTGGTCATGAAAATGCCGCGAGCTTCTGTCCCATGACAACAATGGCGCTTCTGTCGGGGTGTGCTCAAGTAGCCGAATTTACGAAGCTGAGGCTGCTGGTGTCCCGCTAATTAGCAAATTAACCCAACCAGAAATACCATCTTCAGCGGGCGTCCCTCTCATTGTGACATTTAGTTATGATGTCATAGACTCGAAAGAGGAACTCCTCTCTACTCCGCCTTAGAGGGAAAAAAAAAGGGGGGGGGGCTAACTAAATTGTGTTCGTCTACTTTATAGCTGAGGTAGTGGAAATAATTTGGTTCAACTTTTCTTTTCTTTCCAGCTAATACTATTGTAGGATTATAAGTACCATTCATACCTTTTGTTAACTCTATTTTTTTATATGATATACACCGGCGGATCGCTTCCACATAACATGACTACATGAGACAGAAAAGAAAATAATTATTTACAATCTGGTCAAAGTGTTGTAATACCTCGTATCAACTTTGGCCCACACAAATTTAAACTGTACTGAATGGTACATAAGAAAATCACTGACCACCATGTGTAGAACGTGAGAGAAGCAATGCTATGGGAGTGAATTGTCTCCCTTGTATGCCTTCAAAACAAAATATACCTACCGTAGATTGCACTTGCTTGTTCTTACGAATAGATCGATACTTGATCAATAAATTATGGCGATTTTTTGGTAATGCAATGATCTCTATCGAACGTGAAGAGAAGGACGGTGAAAAAAACATTTGTTTAGGATATAAATAACTGGCCCTCAAACATAATGGAGGCTACCACAAGGACATAAAAAGCAAAACTGTCATTATACCATTGTTTCCAGATTATTTTATTGCAATATTAATTATAACATTTGGAGAATTTAGCTCAACCCTATAAAAGGTTGAATTATTTCCTATTTGTGGTAATGAAAACCAATTTTAGTAAAATTATATCCTACATTTAGCATCATTGTTTATTTTAAAGTATAAAACTATTATTAAATGCAGACATAAGCATATTGAATTTGATAGTATTATGTCCTCCTAGAGTATAACTTCTTAATATTCAAATATCTGGTGTGGCGTATAACCTGTTCTTATATTTTAACTTCTTGCAGCCTAATCCAACTTGGCACAAATAGTATGTAGGAATTTCAAGTCAAATAAAGAGAGGAGAGCTTGTTTCAAAATATTGTGATACTCTTCAGACAAACTAGACTAAACCGAATTCATTTAATGGTTGATCTTTGTATTTTTGTTTCAAATAAGAATTAGAATCTGGATCAGTCTAAATTTCATTGTGTTGTTATTATAGAATTGTGTTCGTCACCACGTCGCCTGTTGCTAGTAACAACGAAGTGACAATATTATCTTGAAAGCCTGGATTCTTCTAAAGATGGCTAAATATGGATCATAAAATTCCAGGAAATTAGCTTTGCATTTCTACTCTGTTTCGGTATTCTCAATATTGGTGCATTCAATTGATTTATAGTGTGTCATCACACTGAAAATATTTGTGTGCATGTTTATTCTACAAACTAAGTTAGTGCTATTACATTATTTCAGTTTTAATTTGCATCGCGCTCTATAATCTAGTCTTCTAAATCCATACCCCACAATATGTATCACTGAAACTATTTCTAAAATAACTCTAGAGTTGAAACCACTTATAGACATCATAATAACGCCACGGCTATCTCAGTAGACGTAGACATGTTATTGGATATCTCGGTAGACGTAGACATGTTATTGGATATCTCGGTAGACGTAGACATGTTATTGGATATCTCAGTAGACGTAGACATGTTATTGGATATCTCAGTAGACGTAGACATGTTATTGGATATCTCGGTAGACGTAGACATGTTATTGGATATCTCGGTAGACGTAGACATGTTATTGGATATCTCAGTAGACGTAGACATGTTATTGGATATCTCAGTAGACGTAGACATGTTATTGAATATCTCGGTAGACGTAGACATGTTATTGGATATCTCAGTAGACGTAGACATGTTATTGAATATCTCGGTAGACGTAGACATGTTATTGAATATCTCGGTAGACGTAGACATGTTATTGGATATCTCAGTAGACGTAGACATGTTATTGAATATCTCGGTAGACGTAGACATGTTATTGGATATCTCAGTAGACGTAGACATGTTATTGGATATCTCGGTAGACGTAGACATGTTATTGAATATCTCGGTAGACGTAGACATGTTATTGGATATCTCAATAGACGTAGACATGTTATTGGATATCTCGGTAGACGTAGACATGTTATTGGATATCTCAGTAGACGTAGACATGTTATTGGATATCTCAGTAGACGTAGACATGTTATTGGATATCTCGGTAGACGTAGACATGTTATTGGATATCTCGGTAGACGTAGACATGTTATTGGATATCTCAGTAGACGTAGACATGTTATTGGATATCTCAGTAGACGTAGACATGTTATTGAATATCTCGGTAGACGTAGACATGTTATTGGATATCTCAGTAGACGTAGACATGTTATTGAATATCTCGGTAGACGTAGACATGTTATTGAATATCTCGGTAGACGTAGACATGTTATTGAATATCTCGGTAGACGTAGACATGTTATTGAATATCTCGGTAGACGTAGACATGTTATTGGATATCTCAGTAGACGTAGACATGTTATTGGATATCTCGGTAGACGTAGACATGTTATTGAATATCTCGGTAGACGTAGACATGTTATTGGATATCTCAATAGACGTAGACATGTTATTGGATATTTCAGTAGACGTAGACATGTTATTGAATATCTCGGTAGACGTAGACATGTTATTGAATATCTCGGTAGACGTAGACATGTTATTGGATATCTCGGTAGACGTAGACATGTTATTGGATATCTCAGTAGACGTAGACATGTTATTGAATATCTCAGTAGACGTAGACGTGTTATTGGATATCTCAGTAGACGTAGACATGTTATTGAATATCTCGGTAGACGTAGACATGTTATTGGATATCTCAGTAGACGTAGACATGTTATTGAATATCTCGGTAGACGTAGACATGTTATTGGATATCTCGGTAGACGTAGACATGTTATTGGATATCTCAGTAGACGTAGACATGTTATTGAATATCTCAGTAGACGTAGACGTGTTATTGGATATCTCAGTAGACGTAGACATGTTATTGGATATCTCAGTAGACGTAGACATGTTATTGGATATCTCAGTAGACGTAGACATGTTATTGGATATCTCAGTAGACGTAGACATGTTATTGAATATCTCGGTAGACGTAGACATGTTATTGGATATCTCGGTAGACGTAGACATGTTATTGGATATCTCAGTAGACGTAGACATGTTATTGGATATCTCGGTAGACGTAGACATGTTATTGGATATCTCGGTAGACGTAGACATGTTATTTGATATCTTGGTAGACGTAGACATGTTATTGGATATCTCGGTAGACGTAGACGTGTTATTGGATATCTTGGTAGACGTAAACATGTTATTGGATATCTCGGTAGACGTAGACATGTTATTGGATATCTCGGTAGACGTAGACATGTTATTGGATATCTCGGTAGACGTAGACATGTTATTGAATATCTCGGTAGATGTAGACGTGTTGTTGGATATCTCGGTAGACGTAGACATGTTATTGGATATCTCAGTAGACGTAGACATGTTATTGGATATCTCAGTAGACTTAGACATGTTATTGAATATCTCGGTAGACGTAGACATGTTATTGAATATCTCGGTAGACGTAGACATGTTATTGGATATCTCGGTAGACTTAGACATGTTATTGGATATCTCGGTAGACGTAGACATGTTATTGGATATCTCAGTAGACGTAGACATGTTATTGGATATCTCAGTAGACTTAGACATGTTATTGAATATCTTAGTAGAATTAGACATCTTATTGAATATCTCGGTAGACGTAGACATGTTATTGGATATCTCGGTAGACGTAGACATGTTATTGGATATCTCAGTAGACGTAGACATGTTATTGGATATCTCAGTAGACGTAGACATGTTATTGGATATCTCAGTAGACGTAGACATGTTATTGAATATCTAGGTAGACGTAGACATGTTATTGGATATCTCAGTAGACGTAGACATGTTATTGGATATCTCAGTAGACGTAGACACGTTATTGGATATCATTAACATAGTACAGACTCGCAAGCTGGTGGTAATCAAAAGCTGAACGAACTTGAAGTCAAATGAGGAATTAGCGCTATCAACATCGACATCAGAAAGGATTTGACAAGGCATCGTTCGTCACGTTACATCAGCGCTAACTAACAATGATCACTCCCTGTAGAGCAGAACTCTCTACAAAAAGGAAAGTAGAACATGTGTCTTCATAACTTCATAAATGTTTTCTGTAAGCAAAGTGACACAGAGACAGCCAATAAAATGCTCGATTGTTCGTCTCCATGTGAAGATGTTACTAATATTATAGATAGAAACCACCGACTTATGTAAATACATTTTATTAAATAATTCTCATGAAATATAACACTAAAATATCCTACAGAAATCTTCTTTTCTCTCATTTGAACTACAATACAAAGTCTTAGCAGACTACGACCTCGCCAGCAGCATTAAGAGTCAGCTAAATTAACATTTTTCTATAATAAAATTAATACGTTCAAAAATGTTGAAGCAGTTTTTGTTATATTTTTAAAGATGTATTTTATTAAGTTATTATTCGAACAATTTGCTTCAGGAAACGGAATAATTTTCTTAACAAGAAAAATGTTTGAAAATATTTGCAGCCTTGCTGAAATAAATGTTAACTCATTTGCAAAACAAAATCGTTGGCTGTTCGAAAAAAGATTGTTTAAAATAAATAGATTCAAACATTTGTTCACATTTCTAAAAACAAGGCAAAGGGGGAGGGCAGGCGCGCACATTTCTCACCTGCAAAACTAGGTGCATTCCCATGTCCAGAAACAAGCATAACAAATAGGTGTAGACTGGAGCGTGGAGGGAATGAAACAATATCAGGAGATCTGCTTCAGTTGGGATGAGATGATGCAGTTTACAGGAGGAAAGTTGTAAAAACACACAAGACCACTAAATGACTAGAAAGAGAAAGAGGTCTAAGTGATTATATATATCCCCGGTCACTTCATCCCCGGTCACTTCATCCCCAGTCACTTCATCCCCGGTCACTTTATCCCCAATTAAATATTTTTTCTTAGTCATTGTGTAATGTATACACTATATACACTATATACACTATATATACTATAAATATATAACACGTGATGCTAACACGAGGTTTGAGACCAATGAATGAATGAATACAACAGACTATTGTCCTATCAGTGGCATAGTCCTTTTTACAGGTTTGCAAAAAAAAAAGAAAAAAAGGATCTGGCCTTGCCCGAGCTCAATCTAATATTCTCTCATTTCTGAAGAGAATGAAATTATGTTGGCTAATGAATATAATTATTACCAGCCAATAAAGGAACAACTGATTACATATTGTAAGCTAATTATCTTTTAATTTCACATCAGACAAAACAAATTATTGATCAGATCAAATCCCAGAAACTAATCTCTACTGTTTTTAAGCATACCTTTTGATATCGCCAAAATATACACGTATATAATATAATACATAATATATACTAATATAATATATATTAACTGTTTCCGATACATTTTGGCACCCGAGAGGAGCAAAGTCGCAATTAGTTTTATGTGGTCTGTCTTTCTGTCCGACCGTCACTCTATCCGTCCGTCACGCTCAAATTTCAAAAATAAAAAAAGGTTTGAAAATCAGATTTCATGACAGTGATACAAGTGTCAGAAATGGGTCATGAATATGACACCAATGTAATAATGTAAAGTTTCCCTTTCAGACCATTGCGCTCTAGGAGGCAGATGATGTAAAGGTCATCTGAACATTGGCCTCCTTCAGTCGTAGAACGGTGGGGTTCACTTCGTAGAGCCCTTTGTTGTTTCATTTTGAATATAACACAATGAATGCCCGGGCATTACCTACGGTTGGATGTTATTGCCAACACAGTAATTCTCACCTCTCCATGTAGCCGATGTGTCCCAAGGAACGTACAGTTTGGGATCAGTAGCCTCGCATCGCAGGTTCTGTGTGCTTCAAGCTACCTATGGGTTACCAGCTCCTAATTTTTCCTCAGGGTTGACTCCTCAGGGTTGACGCACAAGGTTTTCCCCATATTTGGATACAATCGCAAGGAAGGAAAGGTTTGAGTTCAGAATTTTTCTTCTCCTAGTTGGGTAGCTAGCCAAGGCTAACGTGCCTTTCATGCCCGAAGCTTACTGGTTTAGGCGCCAGTTTGATGCCAGTTGCTTGCCATGACACCTTTCTGTCTTAGGTATGTGAGTCACACTCAAGAGCCAGAAGATGGAACTGGTTAACATAGTCTATAGGAGACACAAGCATTTATAAGTATTAGGGAACTTGAAGCCACGACCACTTTCAGTGATAAAAACCTTGTAACAATCTTCAATTCTGACGTTACATCTGAAACAAATAATGTTTGTTTTTTATAACGGACTCTGGCAAGTAATTATGTGTTTTTTTTTAAACCAGGTTCTACTCAACATGCACTCGTATGTTTTATAACTAGGCATTTGGGTTAATACGCATACTCTTCTGTTTTTCAACATGGCTCTTATCAACATATACTTTTGTGTTTTCCAACAGTGCTCTGGTCAACACTATTAGACGCATTAGATGTAAAGTGCAGTTAACCCTTGAAATACATTTAGTCCTGCTGGATGTAACCCTCAACGTTTTTTCTAATGGGTCCAAGACGTCTCCTAGTCTGTATTTCCAGTGGACGATAAAAAAAGGGGAGAGAAACATAACGGGCCTACGACCTGTTTAACCGAATGCAGTTACCCTCTCTTGGCTTGCCTCGTGTAAAGCAGCGTCGGCTCTAAGTAGGGATCCATCCTCCGGATCAAGATGTTTACGCGACCTTTTATTTCCTGTATTAACATGCCGTTTCGAAGGTTCAGAAGGAATAGACCTCGGCCAGTGAAGACACAACATGGCGTCCGGTACAAGCGAGATTGACGATGACTTCCACAACGAGGCTACACGACGTCTGTATGTAGCAGACGTTATTGTTGGAACGCTACATAGCGCTCTAGTGCTCACACCTGCCTCGTTTTCATTCTTACATCATGCGCACTTTCTTGAACCGGGTTTTTTTTTTCTTGAAGTAACTGCTCACTCAACATTTCTATATTTTCGCAGTGCCCCTTTATCTCAACACTGACATGTATTAGCCACCAACACCCTCCTCCTACTAATAGGTCAAGCCATGGCTCTAGACCTCCTCCCCGTACTAATAGGTCAACCCATGGCTCTAGACTCTATAGTTAATGGAATTATTGATTTATATATCTATTCTATCTAAAATACAAAACTCCTTTTTTTGTTTTTGTTAATGACATCTTCTACTTTCATTATTCAACAGATCTCTTTGTTATCATAGAATTAGAATTTAAGGGTTTCTTAAAAGCAACATAACCATGCGGCATGCGCTTCGGACTGTTATCATGAGTGTCCAGAGATCAAACCCTGCCCGCCTTCATCCCTGATGTCTTGCTGTAGATTTTAGCAGGAATGTAAAAAAATAATAATAATTCTAACCATAAGGGACATCTGAAACAAATAACTCAAGTTTATTTCACTTAAAAAAAATAATCTTGGACTATTTAAGTTTAAAAAGGGATAGTTCTATTACATTGAACAATGCATCTTCTAGGCATGGAGCGTAACTTTAAGTATGGGGTATTTCAGCGCTCCTATGTCGCAATGTAATGCAATCTTAAGTAATTTAAAGTGAAGTCCTGGACCTTCAATGTCGGTCTGTTAATATATTGCTGGTGTTTTGGTCACATGTTGTATGCTTGTACAGTGTGTACTATGCTGATTAAGAAAAAGGAACAAAAGTTAATACAAAAAAATTCTTCATAATTAAATGACCTTATAAATATCTTCTTTAAATGTTTGCGAATTAGCCAAGAAACTATTTAAATCTTTAAGTACACCTGATTTCTTCACGTCAGTCTTATATCATTTAAGCTTTTTCTTAATTAAGTTTTATACATAGATCTCTTTAGAGTCTGAAGTCATAAGTCAGCATTAACAATGTTCCATTTGAATTGTTTTTTAAGTTACAAAGTAACTTTAATCATTTGACTAGACAATCTTTTCTTGTTTCGACGGTTAGACGTTGCGGCTCATAACACGGGTCTATATACTATCGACAATTCTGCCCAGTTAACACTCATACATCTTTCCTCGTACCTCTACAGTTTAAGGGTTGTGTTCGGTGCTAGGTTTACGGTTAAGTTTTCTTGAGGGACAGATTGATGTTCTAAATTGTACTAGCAGGTCACTTGCTCGGGTTGAATGGAAGAATCTCACAGCAATGAAGTGTTAACTGATTTCAAGCTTTAGGTTTCGGAAACGTCTTGGATCTTGCTGGTAGTAGAGAGCTTGGAAGGAAAGAAATACCTTTTTTTTTTACCTTTGCTGTTACCTGCTACTGAATAAATCATCTGGTCAGTGTCTTCAGAGACACTCAATTGGTCCACACCAGTTAGGTGTAAAACTAGATCTACTAGTAAACACTTATTTTTTATTCACTGGCTAATATCTACTTAACATTTAGTCTGCATTCACGAAATTATCAAAGTAACACCCGCCCCTTACAATTTAAGACTTCTATATGCACAATGTGCGTAAAAAAGTAAGATTATAATTTCATATATTTCTTGCTTTGTACAAATTAACAGTAAGACCGAAAGTGTTTTCCATAACACGAGGGTGTAAAAGGGAAGCAACTATTAATTAACACTCTTCCATATCTATTTATTCTTGCTCGGTTGGTGATGTTGTGGGCTAATCTAATCTGACTTCGACTATGTATCAATTATTACTTAACATTAGCCACAGAACATTACAAGTTGAATATAGTTGATAACAACATTAAGTTCTATAAAATGACAATTTATTAACCACTGGGAAATCCGTCCAGTCTTCCTAAAACGTCGCTATATCTAATTACTATTCAACTACTATTCAAAACGCAACCTACTTCTAACATAACGCCATGTCGGTCTCTCGTTCGCCTAAGTCTACTACGTCATTAGTCTGTCTTACTACGTCATTACTTTTACCGTCGCTAAAACTATACACAATATATTTAACTAACAAAACTAACCTACTCTCTAAACTAGTACATTACAGTGGATGACTTCTTTTCAAAAGGCTATGGAACTTGATTCTACCGAGCCGGTTTAGTGTCAATGACATATAGTAGATTACGCCATTGAAGACGATGCATTAATTCTTCAACGTCTCATTGTGATTAGCGCGAAGAAATCGATAGTTCCTACTACGGTATAGTAAAACAATATTTCATTGATTGAAATTATCCAGAACAATGATAGTGAACAAAAAGATGTTCGATCCAATGAATAATCAGAAAGACAAGATCAGCTATTAAAATGGCATTGTTACGGACAAATTAAATAGATTTGATCAAATAGGATGAAATATACACAACATTTAATTGTTGTAGCGGAAACGGCTATTTTTTTTTCATTTCTCAAAATAGAATGTTGCGTCATCAGCATGAGTTAATTATGGTTCTAGGCTATTTATAGTTGCTGGCTCTGGTTGCGACATTTCATGGCTGACACCCGAGAGCATTAGGCAATTGTTGGGGTCACTCATGTATTGTAATCCGATTAGGGAATGAAAAGGAGATGGATACTGTCTGACTGGTCAGTATAAAAAATGACGTTTATCTAAATGAACTTTGGGGAGGGGGGGGGACTACTTATCTGGTCTGGTGTCCGGCTTGAGTACACGAGACATTTCGTGAGAGATTGCTTTATTTAAAGCTTACATTTGGAGGTGTGTATTTTTTTTTTCGTTCAACGGACGTAACTTATCCTAGCTGGTATGTAATGTTTGTGGATCAGAAGCGAAAGAATCGCCAGAATTTTAAGTAAGACTAAATCAAGTTTTCTATTTTGAACCAATGTCCATTGCGAGAGAGAAGGTTCTACAGAATTCGAACATCATATTAAAACTGTAATTTAAAAAAGTTTTTAGTATCTAGTAATAAATCTCAAAAATAACCTGAGACAAAATACAAAAAAACAGATTTCATACTAAAGTAAACCACAATAACTTACATTTTGTATATATTATGAGATTTGGTATACGCTCTGTAAGCAACAGTGTACCTACCGTGAAAGAAGAGAAAGCGATAAGAAGAAATGGATTGGAGTGGGGCTTGAGTGACATATAGCTGAGCCTAAATATAAATCATACCGAAAATGAAAAGAGTAAGATTGGGAGAGATTGTTAAATAGGGACATGTATAGGTCTACATAAATAACTAACTCATTAGCAATACTGACACTCAATATACCTTACAGACTAATTTATGCAGTGACCAAAATAAAATATAGATCTTTATTAAATACATAGTGTAGTGACCTAGTTTAGTATAGAGATTATGTTGGTTTTATAAGTAAATATATCATGCATTGTTTTCTGGGGCGGTGCAAGCAGTGACGTAGTCAGACAGACGTATGACGTTGCAGAAAACGTGTACATGATAGGAGAAGACTAGGGCTCGGGCTTGTAGCAATATGAATATTTAATAGACTTCTAATTAAACGACGGATAGAGAGACAAAGACGATCATCCCCATCTGTAAATAAACATCAGTTGAAGTCTTCACAAGTTTTCATCAAGTATATTTAATTGTTTTGTCCCTTGGATATGTTCGGACTCTCGTTTAGAATAGGGAAATAGTATCAAACAGACAACACACACAATCCAAGCAAGGACTATGACTATTCTGTACATTTAATAAGTTGTACAATCCATTTATGCAAATGCTCAATGGTGATTATATGTAACAATAATTTTAAAATAAAATCGATTTCAGTTAAGTCCATATTTAATTACAACAAAACAATGAACGTATATGTGTGTATCCATTCTCTTGTATGGAGTGTGTTCTGTAGACTTTGTGTAGCCGTGCATCTCTATTCAATAAATATTTATGACTGTACACGTTAGCCCTCTGCCTGACCCATTGGTTTAGTGCACTGCTTACACACAATCTTCGAAATCGACGCTGCCCTTTGCAGATCAAGGATTGTGATGGTTATATAAAGAACTGGCATCGTTCTTCTGTTTCGTCAACATTGTCTGCTAGCGTCCTGATGTTTCATTGCAAGCACTGATAACATTCTCGGCCACTTCCTTTGCGTACCGCAACTCACTTTTCACCTTTGTACTTCAGTTGAAACTTTCAGTGAACCACCTTTGTCTACTTCTCTTTGTCTTTCTTTCTTTCCTTCTCTTTTGTCTCTCTCTTTCTTCCTCTATTTCTCTTTCACTGTGTCTGTTTCTTTCTCTTTTATTTTTCTATTTCTCTTTTCTCTAGCTTTCTCATTTTTCTCTCCCTCTTTCAGACAGAGCGAATGAAAGAAGCGTTTAGCGTTTGAAAAAATCGCACATAGAAATATACTACATAACATACCGGGCATGGGCGTAGCCAGGATTTTTTTTCGGGGAGGGTTTGCCCCCCCCCCCCCCGCGGAAAAAATTATATATATATGTGTGTGTGTGTGTGTACATAATTAATCTTTATTACATTCTGACCCTTTCGAAAGACGTTTATTGTAGACTCCCCGCCCTTGCTAGCAAGGGGGTCTGGGGGAGTTCGCAGCGCTCCCCCAGCGCGGGGCGAAGCCCCGCCGCCGAGCACTATTTCTGCACTTTTTAGCTTCAAACCGCCGAGCACTATTTCTGGTAATGCATATTCTGAGGTATCTACAGTGCATTATCTTGCTATTAAAAAGTTTTATTTCAAAAACCTAATGTGCTATTCTTACTGCGCCGTTCAGCGCATTTTCCGGCAAGCTGTTTCCGCAACTCTTATTTTGCGTAATTCATTTTGTGTGAGAACATGTCCCGCAAAACCTCATGCGACGCTCTGTCACAACCTTACTAAGGATTCGACTCCCAGTTCGGCATATGATTTCTTTGATTTAGACCCGATCTCTATGACTGACTCCTAAAATCTGTCTTAGCCATCTTTGTTGAGACATTAAATGATTTTCAATTTAGGCAGAAGACTATTCACACTTTATTAATGGAGCCCAAGCCACTGGTAGAAATTTGTAACCTTTCTTGACTACACTCTTGGAATTACATGCCTGTATTTCGCTTTAGATTTTATATCGAAAAGGAAAGTTTTTTCGTCAAATCATCTGTTGAGGGGTTTTAAACTAAGAAATCTCTGGAGTTTTCTTGTTTTATTTTTAATTCAAAACCCCATTTAGCTTCGATCATAGAATTTGGTGACTCTAGTTTGCTTTAAAATAATATTGAAGAGAGAGGTTTTCAACTCTAAACGCTCTGTATGGGAATTTTAAACTCAAAACCATCTGGAGGGGTTTTAAACTTTAAAGAAAAAGCCATCTGGAGGAGGGGGATTTAAACTCAAAACCCTTTGGCTACGCTCATAGATTTTATAGTGTGTAATTTGCTTTTTTTTTATATTGAAGAGGTACTTTTTAGCTTCAAACCCCAACTGGAGGGGGGGGGGTTAAAATCAAAACCCCTTTGGCTACGCTCATAGAAGTTTGAGTGTGTAATTTGTTTTTTTTATATTGAAGATGGGGTTTATCGTAAATTTTGGAGGGGGGTTTAAAATCAAAATCTTCCTCAACTGTGCTGTTGGAATTTGGGGATTGTTGTTTGCATTTTTTTTGTTTTGTTTTATAGAAGAGGGGGATTTAACTGCAAAAACCTCTGGTAGGGGGTTTAAAATTCAAACCCTCAGTAGGGGGTTTTTAAACTCAAAGCCCCCTGGTAGAGGGATTTGTATCTCAAAACCCCCTGATAGGGTTTTTTTAAATCTCAAAACCCCCTGGTAGGGGGATTTAAACTCAAAACACCCTGGTAGAGGGTTTTTAACTCAAAACTGCCTCGGCTGTGCTGTGGTAAGTGATGATATAGTATTAAAATCTCACCTAAAATAAACAAAATGAAAGCAAAAATCAGTCACTTAATTCCGTTCCTCCCCCCCCCCCCGCAGGGGGGAATTTCATTTCGGGGGGGGGTTTGAACCCCAAGAACCCCCCCCTGGCTACGCCCATGATACCGGGGTATGTCAGAGGATTTTAATTTCAAAAACGGAACCCATTTTAAGGATCCCCTAACAGGGCCTAACATACTTTATAGCCCGTGAGTTAGTGTCTCGCTTACAATGAAATTAAACAGCCAGCTCTTTCTCTCACTCTTTTTCTTTCTCTTCCTCTCTCTCTCTCTTTCTCTCTCTGGACAAACCCCCCCCCCCCCATTTAAAAAAAAATATTTTCAACATGCGCATCGTAATGTCTCCCTGCTAACACTTTAGACCTGATTTGGAAAGACCCAATCTTATAAAGAGACACACAAGCACATATGCTTTTGGCCTACAACACAAAAAGTTAGTCCTAGGTACAATCTCAGACTTTTGTTTGTCTTCTCAAATGCCCTATGTTGATTTTCGATCGTAACCCCCCCCCCCCCCTTTACAGACACAAAGCCTTTTTCACATTTTCGGCCATTTTTAATTACAATGACAACCCCTAACTTTTGGGTTTAGTATTCTCCAATTCGATGACCCCTCACCACACACTCTTCAGCTTTTGAATTTTAAAGCACCTTAGGTTGGTTTTACTATCAGTATATTCTTCTTCTTCTTCTTGAAACTGTCATGTAGAGTTGAGCCTTCGCCTCTTGGAACTCCAGGCCAGCAAAAGTGAACAACAGCTCCCTCTCACCAGCCTGAATGAGAACAGTGTACACTGTTCTGTCTGACGAGTGGGTCAGACTCGCGTCAAGAGGCCGCGTACACTAAGACCCCCGCAATTTTCCTTTTCTATACCAGGCTAACCGTGCAGGACACGCCATTTATGTAACGGCCCCTTGAGGAACAGCGCCTGGATTGTGACAAGGTTGTGGGAGCTTTTTTACAACTCCGCACAGTGCAATGAGGATGCTCTCGCACCCCCTTAGGCACCCCCACAGGAGACTTGTTTTGCTACCCTTTAGCCTAATCGTTTCCTTCTACGATCGTTTCCACCAGGGCGTCACTATGAGTTAGGGTAGCATGCCCGGGACTATCAGTATATAGCTTAGCACATTACTTATTTAAATTTAATTATAGGTTTTATATAGTGTTACTTTCATGCTTATAGCATTCTCAGAGCGCTATGGTCCAATTTTATTTGTGGACTAGTGGGAGAAGGTTGTCCGTGCTGCCTTTAGGCGCTCAGTAAACATAACTCTGCTCAAGTCGGGTGTCTAACCTCTAGCCTCAAGTTGAAGCGTACTTAGCCTCTCGACCACTCTTCCCACTTCACTTTGCACATTACATTACCCATTTCATCACATTGTCAATTATCCATCATTTTACTGAACCATCTCGTGAAAACACCAAAGCTTGTGAGTCTATAAGAAAATAAAGATATTCCCAGAGAGATAAAGGCATCGTCTTGAGTAGATAGTTTACACATCTCAGGCTGAAGTAACCTTTAAGGAGACAATAGGCACCGCTCTTCAGGTTTCGGGGCGGCTGGGGGGGGGGGAGGCTAACTAAAATCCGATACCTCTGACTGTTTGGAAACGTTGAGAGACGATTATGAGAGGTGGCGGATACAGTGATGTCTCGAGACGTTGAAAGGTTCTTTATACAGCTCTGAGAGATGGGCGGAGGGGGGTTGGGCTGGAGTTATTCCAGGCTCTCGCCCTCCGTGTGCTTCGAAGTGTGAGCGTACACAAGCGTATGTTTGTGAGAGGGTTAGGGTGTACTGGGCGTGGTAAAAGTGAAAGAAAAATATACACAAGTTCTAAATGAGACTTTACGTTATTCCTGGGGTCTATATCACATATACAAAAACCATGGTGTAATGGCAATTAAACCTTTAAATACATTCAATTCATTATTAACTAAACCTTTAAATACATTCAATTCATTATTAACTAAGCTAATTAATGAATTCCCCGTGTTTGATGTCTGGAACCATAAGACAATCGATTTCAATTTTTAAATATAACATATTTGTGTCAAACATTAATATTACAAATTAATTATTCATAGGTTAAGGTTCAGTTTTAATATAATTGTAGCCATGAGATGCAGAAGAAAAATGTAACACTTACGTCTGGAAACTTCATCATAATAAAGGTAATGAGGAACTGAATCTCTCTGACGTGGTACGAATATCTTTTGGATCTCTAGAGACTTCCCGGAAGTGATCAGTAGCAGAAGAATGATAGATACTCATTAGGAAAGATAACATCGGCTCATGCTGAATGACACGCCAATTATCTCATTGCTAACGAGTTTAACAAGATTGTCAGAAAGTCTCGACTCTAACAGCCCAACACATATCAGGATATGCAAAAGTTTAGAGCAGATGAAAATTATTCTTACTACTATTATTGTGTAAAGCAGCGATGCCCAAACTACGGCCCGCGGGCCATATCCGGCCCGCGACGTACTTCTAACCGGCCCGCCAAAACATCGGAACAAAATGTTTAATATTCTCTTTAAGTTAGAATTCTCACTCTTTCTTTGATGAATTCCATCTTTAGGTTTGTTATTCTAATATTCATAGTTATTAGTTTTTTTTTAATTGTAAGAACACAAGTGTTGTTTTTTTTTTCAATGGCGATAAAACTTGACAGCTATTTTTAATTCTTGGAAAATTCGTTACTGTCCTTGACACCTTGTGTGTGCAACACAGAGCATCTTTGATGCATCATTTTGAGTCGTATACTTTTGATATCAAAGTGATTGGTACCGTAGTGTTTAACGTTTGTGAACTCATAAAATGGGAGAGCCTAAGAAACGAAAAGTGGACTCTGAATGTAGAAACTTTCAAGAAAAGTGGACAGATCTTTTCTTTTTTGTGGAATATGATAGTAAGCCAACATGTTTGATTTGTAAAGGAAGTGTGTCTGTTTTTAAAGAACATAACATTAAAAGGCATTTTGAAGCCAAACACATAAACACATATGGTGGCATTCTTGGTTTGAGCCGCGAAGACAAGATTGCCAAGTTACCGTACGACTAGAGATTGGGGGATTGACAAGAATATTTAACAAAAAGAGAAAAGAAAATGAGTCTGCGATATGGGCCAGCTACAGAGTTGCTCACATCTTAAGTAGAACAATGAAGCCTTTTTCCGATGGCGAATGTGTAAAAAAGTGCTTGCTAGCAGTGATGGAAGAAATGTGTCCTGAAAAGAAAAATACAGTAGAAGCTGTCAGCCTTTCTCGCATGACAATTACAAGGCAAGTGGAAGATATGAAGGTAAATCTTCATTCACAATTAAAAGACAGAGCAGCAGAATTCGAGAAGTTTTCTTTTGCTGCTGACGAGTTCATTGACATAACTGATACCGCGCAACTCTTGGTATTTATTCGCGGTACAAACAGCAATTTTGATATAACAGAGGAGTTAGCAGCTATGAGGAGCATGCATGGGACTATAACTGGAGAAAGAACTGTCAACCATCATAGAGGACCTTGCTCTTCCTTGGAATAAATTTGTTGGAGTGACTACTGATGGCGCTAGAAATATGCCTGGATGTCACAGCGGACTGACAGCAAGAGTTATTTAAATTTAAAAAGTTGTTGAATCAAATAAAACTGAACCCCTTGCGGCTTCACCGCATCATTCACCAACAAAATCTCTGTGGAAAGGTTTTGAATCTGGACCATGTGATGATGATTGTGCTCAACACTGTAAATTTCATTAAATCACAGACGTTGAACCACAGAACTTTCAAAGATTTTCTGACAGAAATAGAGTCCGAATATGAAGACGTTCTATTTCACAGTGAAGTGCGGGGCTGGTTAAGCTGAGGAAAGGTGTTAAAACGTTTTTTTGATTTGAGAAATATTTATGACAGATAAATTAAAACAAGTGCCACAACTGAACGGCCCCTCATGGTTGTGGGATTTGGCTATTTTATGCGACATCACATTTCATCTAAATGAACTCAACACCAAACTACAAGGGAAAGACAAATTAATTTAGCATGTGTATGCAGACATATATGCTTTCCAAACAAAATTGCAACTCTTCATTCAACAGGAGGAAAAGGTACATCTTGTCCACTTTCCAACCTGTACCACTCTACAAAATGATAAGCAGCTAAATATGTCTTTACCAAAAGAAAGAATGATCCAATTTCTGAGGCTCTTGATGGATAATTTCAGTGAAAGATTTGTGGATTTTCAGAATTAAAAAAATGAAATCCGTCTTTTTGAAAATCCGTTTGCTGCCGATGTGTCCAATATTCCGACAGATATGCAACTGGAACTGATTGACTTACAAAGCCAGACATCCCTGCTAAACAAATTTCATGTAATGCAGACCATTGACTTCTACTCCGTGTTACCTGCAGAAGCGTTTCCAAATCTTCAAAAACAAGCGCTAAGGATGATCACAAAGTTTTCAAGCACTTATTTGTGGAAACAAACTTTTTCAACGATGAAACGTCGAAAACCATGTGACGTAATGGCTTCATTGAGAGAGACAGAGAGAGAAAGAGAAAGTAAGAGAGAGAGAGAGTGAGAGAGATAAAGAAAGAGAGAGATAAAGAGAGAGAGAAAGAGAGAGACAGAGAGAAAGAGATTTAGAAAGAGAGAGAGAAAGAGAGAGAGAGTGAGAGAGAGAGAAAGAGATTTAGAAAGAAAGAGAGAGAGAAAGAGAGAGAAAAAGAGAGAGAATAACAGAGAAAAAGAGATAGAGTGAGAGAGAGAGAAAGAGAGTGAGAGAGAGAAAGAGAAAGAGTGAGAGAGAGAGAGAGAGAGAGAGGGAGAAGAGAGAGAGAGAGAGAGAGAGAGATGAAGACGCCTTGAAGCGAGACCAAGACAGGTTGAAACAATAGAATGGTTTTGAATGGAGGTGACCAAGCTCATTTTCCAATGATTGTGTATAGAACTAAAGATTTTGGAGCCTCAGACGGCAAGTTGAAGAGTTTGTGCGCAAGCATCTCTAACAATAACACAGCGCACTCATTAGCTATTGCCCATGAAAAACTCACTGAGCCCATAGAAAACGCCTCAGTGAATCGTCTCTAGTTTGCGCTATTCGTATCTAACTCTTTACACTTAACTTTCCCACAGATAAAGTAATAGTCTATTTATAGTAGCAAGATCGTCGCTAGGGGACAAGAACTTGGTGGAGCAGCCGTCAATGGGCAGCGCTCACCTACAAACCACGCTTGTTAGATCAAAGACTCACATTTCTGGCATAGTCATTCATTGCACGAGACATCGTTCCACACCGTTCCAGAGCGGCCATTCAGTGCTCGGGCATTCACTGTCGAATCCCCTGGCGACCAATCAGATGTTAGATAAGAAAGAGTGTGGGAAAAATTCTTTCAGCGTTATAGTTAGACCGGAAGCTGCTCTTTGTTTGATCGTCTGATGAAATCCGTAAAGATACTAAGTGTTTGTATGATTTATCTCCCTTTGTTCGGTTCACATCGCCGCCATCATTACTAAGCAAAAGATCAAATTACTGACACGTTACCACAAAAGCTCCACCGGAAACTACTGAAAGGAAACAAAAAATAAATCCGGTGTAACATTTGCAGCCTGTCCCATAGTCACTGTTTGGCATTTGTTGGTTGAAGGAATGTTAATATCAAAAACACTGTCTTACAGTCCAGAGATTCTACAATCCAATTATGTTTCCCAGTAAAAGTTTCGCATTCTTACTTAGGGACAGGGATTCGCGAATAAAGAAAATAATTAAAATTACAACCCGAAGTGTTAACTTACGAGAACTAGTAGACGTATTTATCAAGACTAAGATATTACAAGAGTTGCAATGTAATGTTTAATTGAAGCTATATCTGATTCAATCACAACGTGCAAATAAATACAGCACCTTAATGTAGATCACTATTTTTTGTAACAGGGCCAGCCCTAGGAAGATGCAGAGACTGGAGATGCATATCATATTTGAATTTTATGTCTTTGTAATCTTTCCTACCCTGACGGTACAGGTATTTGTATAGTGCAACTTACTTGACTTCTGACGCAGCCGGGGGATCAATATCATGATTGTGCTGTGGGACAACAACAACAATTTTCTTGCCATCATTTCACTAAAAGTCTCCGTGCATACACTATTAATGCTTTTTAATACTGAATGGCAAATGTAAATAAAAAATACCAGATACTGAAGTCCTTCGAAGAGCGGGTTTGCAAGC
Source organism: Biomphalaria glabrata (assembly GCF_947242115.1). Taxonomy (NCBI): domain Eukaryota; kingdom Metazoa; phylum Mollusca; class Gastropoda; family Planorbidae; genus Biomphalaria; species Biomphalaria glabrata. Next base: position 78,658,740 of record NC_074711.1, read on the forward strand.
TTCCACACAATCCTATGCAGTTCCAGCTGCGATGTGCAAGACACGTCTGCAGAATGGAAGACCACCGTATCCCTAAACGACTCCTGTGTGGCCAATTAAGGGAAGGAAAGCACTCACAAGGCGGACAAAGAAAACGCTTTAGGGACACCCTCAAATCTTCTCTGAAAGCGTTCAGTTTTAATCCAGCCACCTGTGAGACAGGTCGCGTCGCGCTGTGAAAACTGGCGCACAGGTTGCTGAGGAAAAGAGAACATCGCTGGCAGAAGAAAAACTCCAGAGAAAAAAAGCAAGGCCAATGACACTAACACCAGCTGGAATAACTTGCCCAGTGTGCAGCCGAACATTCCGGGCTCACATAGGTCTCACCAATCACATGAGGAGACACTAAACTCCAGTGCGAAACCCTCAACCCCTGGATGACAAAAGTGGTCTTCATCGAACCACAATAGACGAACCATATATAATCATTATTTAATAAAATAGGACTCAGCCATACTTCCCATTTCTCCAATAAGTTCCTAGACAATGTGGACGTAAGCCCTGATGTATAGAAATTGAGTAGAGGATTGACTTTTTACAAAGCTTACCTCAATTCACTCTGTCTATTTGTCTGTCTGGTGAAAAACTTGTATACGTTATTTTTCCCTCTTCCCATTCTCGAATCAAGTTGAAACTTTGCAGAATTATTCCGTTGTTCACTTCACATGTCTGTACTATGTGGCTCCACTGCCCACAGGATGCGACGTCATAGATCAGTGTTGAGGCCTACTGTAAGGATTGGTCTAGGCTCATGTTTGAAAACAAAATGTGTTTGAAATCCATTACAGAAAAGTCCGTTGTCCGCTACCGCTAACAGTAATGATTTGTTATATCTTGAAACTATCAGGTAGAGTTGAGCCTTCGGTTCTTGAAACTCTAGGCCAGCAAAAATGAACAAGAGCTCCCTTTCACCGGCCTGAAATGAGAACAGTGTACACTGTTCTGTCTGGCGGGGTGTCAGACTCGCGACCATAGACCAGAGCACCGGGACCCCTGCCATTTTCCTTTTCTATACCAGGCTAGCCATGCAGGACACGCCATTTCTGTAACCGCCCATTGAGGAACGGTGCCTGGATTGTGACAAGGTTGTGGGAGCTTTTTTACAACTCCACACAGTGCAATGAGGATACTCTCGCACTCCCTTAGGCACCCCCACGGGAGTCTTGTTCTGCTACCCTTTAGCCTTATCGTTTCTTCCTACGATCCTTTCCACCCGGGCGCCACTATGAGGCAGGGTAGCATGCCCGGGATTTGTTATATCTAATTCTCAAATCGTACGACAAATGTCCTCATGGATAATAAATATATTAAAATAATTATCTTCGTTATAAACTAATGTGTTAGCTTTTTCAGCTGATATTACTAAATGAGTGAACACAACAAAAAGTCGTCTACAAGATACATTTTTGTTTGTTTTTGTTTCGTGTACAAATTTCATTCATATATATATTGAATATTACAACATGTTGTTACTCGTAAAGTTACACAAATTAAGATTATAAAATTCCACTAACATCATCTCTTTTTGCTGTAACAATGGTCATCTAATTAACAAACATTACAGAGCCACCTCCTAAATTCATAAACAAGCAGAACAAGTTAATTAGAAGCTTTATATTTTAAAACACTATTAGGAGCATTAAGCACACTGCACTCATTCAAAACAAAGAGGATGGGGGGATAAACTTGCAAGATGTTAAAACAAAAATACAGTCCCTAAGGCTAAAATTTGTAGGTCAAGTAGTTAGAAACTCAACAAACTTTCCCTTGACAATGTACCATTATGATTTAAGATTAAGTAGTCTTCTTCCAATACATAATGATACTCCTCACTATTTTGGTAGAGCCACTCATCCATTTTACAGATCCATCTCAAGAATTTTTCCTGGTAATGAACATTTAATACACAACAAAACCAAAGAATCATACACAACACTTAAAAAGCTGTTACAAGACAGCCTAGTGAATAGGATTAAGTGGGGGAGAGTTCTTGGGGTGACAGAACTCAAAGACACATTCATAAACCTACACTGCAAGCATATCACACCAAAAGCTAGAGAGATAACTTATAGACTTATCTTTGGGATGACCCCTGTGGTTAAAAAACGGGCTAATGACCGTGGATGCAAATTATGCCAAAAATGCTGATAATGAGAAACATATGTATTTGGAATGTCCATTACTCCTTAAAGTTAAAAGTACTGTAATGGACTTATTTGAAGCTAACTGTGGCAACTATGTAAATGTTTACTAGTCTATTGTATTAAACAAGCTGCCAATACTAAAAAATAAAATGTCGCGAAACTGTAACTTGATTATTGTTTCCGAATACAGGAATCTTGTTTGGGCTAGCTGGCTCAAAGCTCTACATAATAATAAAGTGTTTGATCCTAATCACTTAGAATTGACATTTTGCAAAATTATTGATTTTAGGGTAGAGAATTATCTAGTTTGATTTTCATATGCTTGTACAATACTCTGGGTATTCCAGAAATGGGGTGTTGTGGGTCAGGGATATATTATATATTGTGTTGATTGTTCTGGGGTAGAGGATCCTTGTATCATTTTTCTGTCTCTGGTGGTTTCAATGGTTAGGTAGTATTCTTTGACATTAAATAATATTTCTATTACTATTTTTATATTTTTAGGTTAATCAATTTTCAATTGTTTATGATTTAATACTTGTGAATTATGAGAATTTACAAATAAAAAAAAAGCCCACAAAAGAGACAAGATGGCCCAAAAAAGAGGCATATAAACCCAAAAAAGAGGCAAAGAAAAGAAGCCTAAGGCCCAAGGATTCCTAGATGATAAAGCTAAAATTGAATAGCGCAAAAAAAAAAAGAGAACTTATAATAATATAAAAATAATAGTATTGCAAATTAGTACATCATTTTATTTAATTGGGAATATTCACTCACTCTATAACGTGCTTATTTTAAACTTGTGATTCCTTTACTCAGCTAGCAGCTTCATCTCGAAAACGGCTCCAACTATTTTTTTAAAAAGAAATTTGACAGTTAATGTATATCTTTCGCAAATTAGTTAATAATTATTTTTACAAACATTTTTCGCACCATCTTCCAAGTCTAGATCTAGGGGCCAATCATTAAAATGTGATACAGTCTAGCAAATCTATATATTAGCTTAACCAGGACTCCTCCTTTGGGGAGGGGGGGAATGGAAATGGGTAAAAAAAATACTCTTTTTTTTAAAGAAATATAACATTCAATAGTTATTGAGGGAAACTAATGACTCTAGAATCTAGAAGTTGCATGAAGGAGGAATTTGTATTTTTATTAAAAAGTATTTTTAAAGATGTTGTTCTTGTTATTTCTCAAGGCTACCCAACTTTCTGATGTCAACTGAACATATAATGTTTGAAGTCAAACTTTGATTTGAACGTTACAGTTTGTGTACTAGCTTAACAATGTTTTGCCGTGTGCAATACACAAACTGTAGGATTCACTTCCTCAAGGATGATAAGGGTATAGCATTAATAATGTACGCTTTAGTAACACCACCACTACTAATACTAATAATAATAACGGATTATTATTATTACTAATACTAACAGTGCGGCTTTAATTTGGGTTCAGTCACACTCAACTTACAGAGGTGGAGGTTGATGTCATATTCCTTCAGTTGGGCCCATGGGTACCTTGCTACGCCACTGCTGAAAATGGGGGGGGGGGATATAGACCGTATTTAAGGGTGTTTTTTACTTATTCGTTCACAAAGAATGGGAAGTAGGGAAACGGTATCAATCGAGTGATGTAAAGTTCCCCTTTCAGACCTTGTGATCTATTGGGCAGATCTACTTCTGTGGCCCACGGTTAACGAGGGTGTCATGTGGCCAGCACAAGGGCCAGACAGAGGGAGAGAGAGAGATGACACTAGTTCAATGGATAGCGCAAAACAGGCTCGTAAATACGTCTGATACTTTTGTGACCTTCTTGTTTTCTTTAAATGCAATTTGGTTTTCTTGTGAGCGCAGTACTTTGCAATAAACAGACTTTTGGGTAACGTCAAAGTATTGTAAAACTTGTAACAGGTTTAAGGTCCTTTACATATTTTGCTAAGGAAATAATTTATTGCATTATTTCCCAAACGTTTGTCTTAAAGGAACACTTCGCACATTCCGAGTATTTAGCGGAACACTTCGCACATTCCGAGTATTTAGCGCAACACTTTGCTGACTTTTTACAAAGCTTATATCAACTAGCATTGTCTCTCTTTCAGTCTGTGTGTCGGTCTGGCCAAATTTTTGTACACGTTATTTCTCCGACACCCATACTCGGATGAAGCTGAAATTTTTCCCAATTATTTCTTTTTTCTAACAACACAAGAATCAATATAAAAAAAAATAACCAGTTGTCTAATTTAATATTGCTAATTTTATTTTGTTAGGTATATCGAACTAGGGAAAGAAATAGTACTTGTCTGAACTGGTGGTTTAAGCTGAGTTAGTCCCCTTTACATTAGGCTGCCGTCTATTTAAAAAGCGATCACCCCTTTCGTCCCTTTCCCAACTGGTCCAGACAAGTGATAGGATCATAGCGTATTGAGAACGCTATAAGCATGAAATTGCGCTAAAACCCCCAAAAATAATTTTTCTAATCGCACATATTTGTTATTGCTGGTCTAGATCTATTACAAATTTAAGTTCATGACTGATTCAAACAAATTGATACACATTAATAAAATCTTTTTTTTTTTTGTAAAGTATTTTTATTTTTGTATTTTGCTTGTTTAGAGAGATTAATTCACATGGTGGCCTAGTCAGTAATACGTGGAACACCTAATCAGGCCTCTCGGAACATTAGGGTTCTGCCGAACACAGTCTGGGAAACACTGGTCTATTCTATCTCAAGAAATTAAAATTTGTGGATGTCTAGTGAAACCAGAATGTAATAAGACCCATTCCCAGGTCGTCCGTTATTCGTAGCCGAGTCAAACATTCGAGTGTCCGAACATGAAGCAGACGTGAAGCAGCCTTTGATGTGAACACCATGAGCGGTCATTCGGAGAAACAGGTTCAGCTCCTATTGAACAGGTGTAAAAACATGCCGAAGTGGTCAGATCTGCTACGTAGACTGGAATAATAGACTCCTCATGCTGTGTAGATTACATTTTGTTTTTTAATTACTTTCAGTCAGTCAAGTTTTCTGTCGGATTGGTGGAATGTAATCATTCAATTAGTTCTAGACTTTCTCTACCAAACCACTTTGGTTTCAATTTTGTTTTTGGTTCAGGCAAGAAAATCAAATGATGTGTATTGTTTGGATTCAATAGATCGAAAACTTCATCTAATCATTGATCTTATTTTAGGGTAAGATCTACAGTAGTAATAGAGGATCAATAACTACAAACTTTTTTACCAGACAGATAGAGTGATTTGACAAAAGCTTTATTAAAAAAAATATTTTTGTTTCCCTTGACTGAAAGGCAGAAAGTCACTTTAGGACAACTTTATCTGATTCTAAGATGTTACGATTCACAATTAGTTTTGAAAAATCGTTTTTACAAAGCTTATATCAAATCTGCCTGGTATAATTGGTTAACAACGTTATTTCTCCCACTTCCCATTCTTGGATTAAATTGAGATCTTATACAATGAACCAAGCTCAATAAAACCGATTTAAATAAATACACAACAGAAAAAAATAGGATTGGGGGGGGGGGGGGGGAGATGCTTCCTGTGATTTGCTTCAATTCGGGGGGGGGGGGGGGGGGCAGCTAACGGGCGAAAACGGTAAAATTTTCGACCTACCAATATTTCAATTTTTACAAAGCCACTTTTCTTTTATACACATATTTGTAAAACTGTAGGTTTCAGATCTGTGCTTAATAATCTTACGTACATACATACATATTGAAAACAATACTTGGACAGTTTTATGAAAAGTTATATCATTTTAAAACCTAAACATCACATTAATACCTTAACGGGCGTACGTTTACAGTGGCCCAAACCGGTCACATAGTCCGTAGACCAACCTTTCTTTTCTGGCTATTACAATTCCATTGGTTCTGGCCACAACATAAACAAGCGTCGGAGACCTAAAAGGCGCTCTATCTGTACCCCCCCCCCACCCCTCTCTCCTCGTTAATGTTTTTCTCTCGTTTTAAACCAATTCAAAACTCGAGGCGATTTGCGAGACTACTCCACCCCGAGGGAGACGCTTGGTAAGGCATTTATCCGCCTCTGGAAGGCCGCGGCTTTGTTTGTTGACATAGATCAGCCTGTTGTGTTCTTTCACCTGCTCTCTGGTTTGGAGGAATACAAGGACTGGGGGGGGGAGTATTTCCTTTCCTTCCCTGTCCCATTTCTTTCTGCTGCTCTCCCCCCCCCCCCCCCAAACACTTTCAAGATGAACGACCAGCATTCATTCGCTTCCAGTTGCCCAATCTGCACATTTGTTTTGTTCATTTTTTACATTTTTGTTCATTCATTGTTTTTCATTCTCGCTTTCTACGATTTGTATTTATTTTAATGTTTTCTACCTTGTGCCTTTTCAATATCTGAAATTGGTTTAAAAAAAAGAAAGAAATTAAAGAAATTAATATTATTTCACACACACATTTACAGAGACCATCTCAGTCTCTTTCTCTTTCTTTTTTCTTACTTTCTCTCTTTCGCTCCCCCCTGCCCTTTATACTTACAGAAAGTCTCTCTTTCACAACGATCTTCCTTTCTGCTATATTTTTTGTTCTTTCTCTCATCTCTTGTCTGTCAAAAAAAAAGCCCTCTTCAATACTTATACTATCTCCAAAAGTTACCATCCCTGTTTTTTTACTACTGAATACCCTTCACAATAACCTTTTGACACCAATATCACAAACTTTGTGATAACTATGGTGAGTTCATCTCTACAGGAACTACCGTAAGACAATAAATACTATAGGGGACCTTTCAATTTAAATCAGAATCTACAACTGACAATCCTGACTTGCGACAGTTTAAAAACTTAATTGCTATACACAGGAAAGGCTTATTTTGAAAAGTAACTGCAGAGTGATGATCAGCCATGCAAATGGTCTTTATTATTGGTTCCAAATATAAATAAATAAATGAAAAAAAAATGTAACATCTGTTTTAAGCAAATAAAAATCACTTTATAACAAGCGCACCTCTTTCTGTACACCTCTACCCTCCCCCTCCTTTTCCCCCCTTTTCTCTCCCCTGTCAATACTGAGTATCTAAAGTAAATTCGATTAAGAATAAAATATTTCTACGAGTCCAGAAATCTGAAGTATTCATAAAATTTGTTGCTGAGTTCTTCCTGTCTGCAGTGTCCCCTGTGGCGTTTTACTAGCGGTTCAAGTTTATAGACACGTCATTTAAGATCTCCTCTAAGTCCAGTTCTGTCTGGAATGTCAAGTGATTATTACCTTTCAACGAACTGTCAATATGTCAGCGGCGCTATAAAGATGTTTGCAGAACAAAGTTGCAGTGTACAGGGAGTCTCAAGATGTAAGAGACTGAAACCCCCATTCCACCCCCTTCTCCCCCCCCCTCTCTCTATGTCTCTCTCTCTAATATTTCGATCTAGACAAAGACTACATATAAACCGTTGCTCAGTAAAGTAACACGCATTAAGATACATACAAATATTTATGTCTTAGAGAAAACGAATACAATAAATACTTACCAGAGATTGGTTTAGTAAATATGAAATACATATGCAAATTAAAAGTATTTAACAACCCGATATAGAGTCTCCGTCGGCAGCTTCCACAGGGCTTAAACCAGGGGCATAGCTAGGAATTTTCCATCATTTAAGGGGCCCGTGGGGGATGACCTCTTTTGGGGCCACTGCTTTGCGTAATATTTAATATTTAATGTCAACAAAATCCACTCATTTGGGGGCCCCCCTCAAGTGGGGGCACGGGAGGATTTTCTATTTCTCCCCCTCCTCTCCCCACCACCCTAGCTACGCCTCTGTATTAAACATTACACAGTCTGCTAAATTTACCGTATGCACTACAACAGCAAGGTTTTTATCCAGGGCTTTTGAAACAACGCTCTTAGCCAATCAATACAAAATATATAAAGTATGTTCATACAAATTGTGTCAATGACTTTTTCTTGCATGCAACATCTGAACATAAACCCACCATACGCGTTATCAAACTAACAGACTAAAAACATAAAGCGACCTCTGACCTCTAACAACGCTCTTAGCCAATCAATACAAAATATATAAAGTATGTTCATACAAATTGTGTCAATGACTTTTTCTTGCATGCAACATCTGAACATAAACCCACCATACGCGTTATCAAACTAACAGACTAAAAACATAAAGCGACCTCTGACCTCGACTGTACCACACGATTAGCTAGAGGGGAGAACTAAATGGGAAATAACCAAGGCCTGGCGTCATTTCCAAACTCTAGATGGGGCTTTAGCCATCCAGACAACTAACGAAGGTGAACGGCTATCAAACAGCTTGGAGTAGCTGCAGTAGGTACGGCCATAAAATGTAGCCGCTGTAAAGGGCGCCCTCCGCCCCATGCTATTATATTAAAGATGTTCAAAACGTTTTGACGTCATAAAGAGAATAAGATAAGTGGACTGGGGGGATGAGTGGTGGGCTTATGGTGGAGTGGAGGGGTGCGGGACTGTGTACTAAGTACTCGAACACAACTAATCTCTCTCTCTCTCTCTCTCTCTCTCTATCTGTCTATCTATCTATCTATCTATCTATCTATCTATCTATCTATCTATCTATCTATCTATCTATCTATCTATCTATCTATCTATCTATCTATCTATCTATCGCATAGTTGTTGCAATTCAGAGTTTTTTCTACTTCTAGATGAGTAGCCAGCATGGATACCAAGACTCTCCACCACGACGATTTCAGGTTGAGGCTCCAGATACTCGCCTTTAGCACTTCTCATGACAGTATTCACAGTTCCGCCAGAGCCAATATCTGAGCTACAAGTGAAGGTTATGTATTGGACAGGTTGTTAGATTCTATTTGAGACAGCATGCCATTGGAATCAATGGAATGGTGTGCTTATATCCATTTATATGTCGGCAATACCAACGTTACGGAACATTATCTAATTGGCAAGATGGTATGACGGCATAGTTCACTTGCATCTAATATGCCAGTGCTATATTTACCTATAGGCTACACAATGTATAGCTTAGTGCTACCACTTGATTCGGGGCGTCTAAAAAGTATTTCAGGGATATTTTCGTTCTTTTGGAGAAAAAAAAAAAGCAAAGGAAAAGCGCCTTTCATTTATCACAAGGGGCCCCATATCTCAGACAGGTTAAAGGCCTTATACATTCTGTATACGGTCCTGAAAAGTGTCAATCAAGTTTGCAATTCATATCCTGTTACAGCTGCTAAACATAATATTTTATGATTTATGTCCGAGATTAAACTGAGTATCTAGAGATGAAGCTGCAAGTCGGATCCTTTTTAAACATAAGTTATTCATTACTTCAAAGCTTATAGGCCTATTAATAGACGACCGGCGGACAGTGGTTATGCTTGCCCTGTTTGAGGCAAAATATGTATGTCACAGCTGGGGCTGCGTAGCCACGAGAAATACTGCATTCCTCATTAATCTTCGGACTCGAAGACAAGCCTAAATATTATAGGCATATCAACTCACTCTAATATTCTAAATACGTTATTTCTCCTATACCAATTCTCTGATCAAGTTGAAACTTTACAAAGTTATTTTATTTTATCCAACAAAACGTGAATCAGTAACAAAAATATATCAATTAGTCAATTAATTACTGGAAATTAATAATTTAGAATACAATAAAGATGGAAACTGGATTCTTCGATATTACGAAGCATAACTAAATATGTGTGGCTTTGTCTCTGGTAAACATTTAGTTTGGTATCAAAGTAGAGAAATAACTTTTACATTAATGAGGGATATATCTGTAAATGTGGAGTTCTTTCCCACAAAGAACCCTTTTCTTTTCTCTCTTTTTTTTTTAAAGTACTTGTGAATGGCATGAGAGGCTGAAATGAAATCGACATTATAGCATCAATTAGCCAACTGATCCTATGTCGTAATGAGAAACACTGTTTCAAGAACATTAACTCTTCTTTATACATTTTTAACTAAAGAAAAACATTTAAAGCCAAAAGTCGTTAAAGAGTCATCATGCGATATCAATGAGAATTATCAAATACTTAAAACATAACTTGATTTACTCAGACATAGTTTGAGGGGAGATAACCGATTTTTTTTTATGTATCAAGGGTGATAACTGTGATTTAAGTTATATCAAAAGTGAGGCGCGTGCGGAGAATGTGTTCAGGTTAGTTCACATTTTTGCTTTGAAACTAGGGAGAAAGTTATAAGATGACTACGCTACATTGAAAACACACACGCCAAACAGAGTCAAATCAAGATCATCTCGATAGCGCTGGTCATGGTCTAACTCTCAAGACATCGCAAATCTAGACATAATGATTTAACGTTAATATCTAGGTTGTTTGTTTTTTACGCCAAACTAAACAGTGTCAAGGACACTAAATTGTTGACAAGTAAATAACAAAAAAATTAGGGGCGTAGCTAGGAATTTCCCATCATTTGGGGGCCCGGGGGGCTTGACCTCTTTAAGGGCCCCTGCAATTTGCGTAATATTTAATGCAAAAAAGCACTCTTTTCGGGGCCCCCTCAATTGGGGGACCGGAGGAGTTTTTAAATTCTTCCACCTCCTTCCCCACCCTAGCTACGCCACTGACAAAAATTGATTTGGAAAAGGAAGAGTTTAGAAAATAAAAAGTGCATATAAATTAACATTTTACTTTAAAAAAAATATGCAGGGCATTATACATTAGATGCAACCATAATCTGCTATTCATAGTTTTATTTCTAGTGTAAAAAAAGAAGCTATTAATTTACATATAAAAAATAAAAGAAAGATACCCTTTTTCTTTTTCAGAAAACATCGTGTATTTCCGCCATACTGACCTTGACTTTTTTTTTTCTGTTCTTACTAATATATCAAAACTTTTGATAGTTAATGTCCATGCAAGCTTTTGTATTTTGTTGTCGCTGACCATTCACATAACTTTCAGTGGGTACCTTTGAGACGCGATACAACACCGTGCGCAAGTTTAAAAAAAAACAATGTGCTTAAAAAAATGTGTTTCTCAATATATTTACAACCTACTATTATCAGCTTTACATTAAACAATCCATTTTAAAACATGTGCCTATTTTGAAGTGGTGATATACAGATAGGTGTACTACACAGTTTGAGAACCATCTAAACAGTATACTAGACTACGTATATGTATATGACAGAAGGGTGAAGCACTTGGCCTCCGTAACGAGGAGTCTCGGGTTTGAATCTCTGTAAAAAAACAACTGGGGTATTGTATTTCTGGATTTTTAGGACGCCACTGAGTCCACCCAACTTTAGTGAATACCTGACATTAATTGGGGGGAAAAAAAGCAGTTGGTCGTGGTGCTGGCCCTTTGACACCCTCATTAACCCAGAGCCATAGAAACAGATAACTTTTACATCATCTGCTCTATAGATCGCAAGGCCTGAACTTTACTTTCTTATGTAGTCTACTACATGAAGCAGAGAAAATCCACAGGTCATAAAAACCATGACCTGACAACTATTTTTTTTTTCATTGGATTCCAGGAATGTTGTCCAAAATAAACAATCCAATAACATACTGGAACCTAGCTTTTGATGTTACGAGATGTTTAGTAATGCGTCAGTTCCAGTGGGAAAAAAAAAAAGGACTTATGAATTACTGTAGCTGCATGGCTGGTGAATTTGTTGAACAATAAATATTTTTCAAAATGCAAACCATGAAAAAATAAGGGTGCGCCTTGGTTGCCCTGACAACTACTGCCGGTACTTGCCAACTTTATCGCTATCAGAGAGGAAAGTATGTCAACAATGCAAATTTATCAAGCGTGGCGTACGATGGAGAGTTACAGAAAGTATCTTGGTAATGTCGTCTGCTTGGGTCGCTCTGGCAGCAAGTCTAGTTGAGCTATAACAATGTTGTCAGGAGCGTGATGAACTGGTTCAGAAGGGGAGACGATCTGAACAGGAAATACGTAACACCTTATTATCTTACCAAACATTCTGACTTTTGTTTTCGACATCTTCTAAAGTCACAAAGTCATAAGTCAATCACAACATTTCGTGGAACTTCTGCTCCTGTGTCTTCCAGTCTGCTTAGCGTTGCCTTGATCCTAGACATTTTTCTTGATCCAAGACATTTTACTAGACGAATGCGACGTATGAGACTTGCGCTCTCTTTGCCTTATCAGAACAAGACACGAGGCTCATAAACAGCGCGTAGCGAAGCAGAAATAGTAAGATACTAAAAATAGATTCCTACTTTCTGACCTCAAGAAAACAATTGTGTGCTAGCGTAAATACTGATATCATGTTTGTTTACACACTTCAACACTCAGTTTGAACAACGAAACAAATCGCTACATTTAACTCTATCCTCCTGTTAGTACTCGGTCGTTGGTTTGTAGCTCGTGCAATTCAACCGATGTAGGCGTATTACATTTTTAATGTAGAACTTAAAATATTATTATTATAGCTTTTATATAGCGCCACTTTCATGCTTATAGCATGCTCAGAGCGCTTTTGGTCCAATCTCTTTTGTGGACCTGTGGGGGGAGGGGGTATCTAGGAGTTGGTTATCCGTGCTGCCTTTAGGTGCTCAGTAAACCTCGAGCCCCCTTCTAGGTAGCCAAGCCAAGTTCAAGCGCACTTGGCCTCTCGACCACGCTTCCCACAATAAACATGAACAGGCTTCTTTTAAAACGAACTAAATATGTATTTTATTTCTAAATGAACGCAGATTCAACTTGAAAGTAGAAACATGTAGAAGCAAGTGAAATAATGATTTAAACAAAATATTGAAGAAGAAAAAAAAAGAGACCTTGGAATCTATAAGGAAGCTGATGTAAAGGTTCTCTATTTCTGTGGCCCATGGTTTAAGAATGTTGCTAGCCCAACAACCAACCACCTTTACTTTTCCCAACTATATCAGGTACCCATTAACATTGGGTGAACTCAGAAGTGCCCAAAGATCCCGAAAACAAAAATCCCTTGGTCACCAGGATTAGAACACTGGACCCTAGTTCGGAAGCCAAGCGATATATCGTTCAGCCACCGCGCCTCCTAAACAAGATATAATAATAATAATAATAATAAAGCTTGTCTTCGAGTCCGAAGATTTGTGAGGAGTGCAGTGTTTCCCGTGGCTGCGCAGCCCCAGCTGTGATCTACATATTTTGCCACATCCAGGGCAAGCATAACCAGATATAACTCACTACAAATACACGTCTCCTCTGATTCATGTCTCCTTCTTGTTGTCACATATTTATTAACTTGAACTACGACAGACCACATTGTGATTTCATCAGAATCTATTCAGTCTACACAACCAAACCATCCGCCCACCATTTCTCATTGTTACACCCACATACACTCCATAAAACATTTCCCTTTTTTTTTTTTTTAAAAGAAACTTTATAACGTAATCGATAATTAAATACAAGGATTATGAAGAAAAATCCAAAATATGATGGTGTGGGCGACCGCACCCCACTTCCAATTCTTCACCCGCCACGCCACTACTTCTGCAAACGATCACGTTGCTCGACGGTACCGAGTTTGAAGCCTCGTTGTGAGTAACGAGTCGTGTCACATTTCACTTGTAGTACTCAAGAACGTAACAGTGACGTGTCAGTTGACTGCAACACTTTAACCGACATCTTCTAGGACGACGGCAGAGACCGGAAAAAAAATACAGACAGACGATTCCAGAAGTATTCCTTTGTCCGGGGAATTTCCCCGTACACTAAAATCTATTTATTTCGATTTTTTTGTTTCCAAAAATTAAAATTGCGGTTTGAATAGATTTTGTTCCGTTTCTTGAAAGCAATACATTCTATATCTTATGTTTTAAACAAATGGAAATATATCACATATATAATTTTGGACAAACCTCTACCGATCATGAAAACAAAACGTCATTAAAGTACTTTCCCCTCCTCGACATATGTTTTATGTACCGGTAGTACTGTTCAAATATTTGTCAGAGATGTAATTACTTAGGACTGACCAAGTATGATTCTTCAACTCTATGACCAATATCTTACAAAGGTCTACTGTGTCGCGCACTAAGAATACCCATAACACCATGGCATGTAGTCTCAACTCTGCTAGACTGTACTGCTAAACATGGTAGGTCTGGTCAATAGACAAGAAAGTGAAAGGGTGATTCCACGCTAACAAGTTAAAACCACACGACAATCACATGACGAGATAGCAACAGTATAAAACACGACAGTAGCTTAATAACTCGATCATAACACATCTCAAATAACTAGAATCGAATATGAGAATGTATTAACTGCAGACTTCATGTCTCACCAAGGCAGATACTAGAAATCGAATATGAGAATGTATTAACTGCAGACTTCATGTCTCACCAAGGCAGATACTAGAAATCGAATATGAGAATGTATTAACTGCAGACTTCATGTCTCACCAAGGCAGATACTAGAAATCGAATATGAGAATGTATTAACTGCAGACTTCGTCTCACCAAGGCAGATACTAGGAATCGAATATGAGAATGTATTAACTGCAGACTTCGTCTCACCAAGGCAGATACTAGAAATCGAAAAATATAAAAGTGCGTGAAATGTAATCATGTTCGCTGTGAAACTAATCGTTTGAGTAGGCCTGTCTATAGAACTGTGACGTGGCAACGAGTGGTCAGTCAAGAACGATAGCTCGTTGCCACGTCACGATTGGTTTCGGTTTGTTGAAAACAGGAGAATCGAATTAAGCCCCATTACAACTGTTTAGTTTGCCCTTCAACTGTGCAGTTGTTAGTGTAGAAGACAGTGGCCGAGCTACTGGTAATGAACTTTGGGGGAGGGGGGATGGAGGTTAACTGGTTTGGTTCTATTGTAAAGACTAAAGAGTCTTACACAACTACAGCGCCCCACCCATATTTTTACACCTTTCCTCTCCCAACCCCCAGTTCTCCCCCCCCCCCCCCCCCCCCCACTTTCCAAGAGTCTGGCCAAGAATCCAAAACGTTGGCTTCTGTTGAAACATTGGAGTGACGGCACGAGAGAAATATTTGCCCAAAGAAGTTAGGCAGATGATTGGCTTACTTTTCCCCCATTTCACAAGTGTTCAATCAAACACTTCACAACAATAACCTGCAAAATAAAATCACGAGTCAAATCCTAACATCAAACATCTTTTGAAAGTCTTCACTTTATATTTACCTCTTTTCAACAACTCAGCCAGAAAAATATTTTTAAAAATAAAAAAAAAATCAGAAAATGTAAACATATTCTAAAATATTTTGTTAAAATGTAAACACAATGCTAAAAAAAAGAAAAATTCTAAATAAATGCATAAGAATAACGTCTTTGTTAGATTAACGTCTTTGTTAGATTAACGTCTTTGTTAGATTAACGTCTTTGTTAGATGTGCATACACCGTACTGCCAGGGGAGTCTGACAGCACTTGCGCCACCCTAATCGAGAGGACCCGTGGTGGAGGCTAAAAAGGTCGGAACAGTCGATAATAGCGCAGTGGCGCACGGGACACTGACCCATTGGTGCATATTTTGCCCGGTTCCGGCCCAATTTTGATGCCCGTTGCCGACACTGCGGGGAATCAGAAGAAACGGTGGTGCACGTCTTGCAAGACATCCAGTGGTCAACTAGTTTTGTATGGAAGCTATGAGGCACTACGTCACACAGCAGAGTTCCTTACCAGGGCACTATGGGAGACCTAGGTCTCACTGCCTTGTCACCAATCGGAGTTCATCTCAGGTTGTCTACAGTTATCTTCCTGAACTTGATACTACGCCCCTCCCCTTTAATTGTAATACCTCTATTCAACTTGTACCTTAGTGGAAAAACCTTCTGGGTGGATCCTGGACACAGTTTCGAAAACGGCTCTAACGATTTTCATAGAAAAAGGCTCTAACGATTTTCATAGAAATTGGACAATTGATGTATTTCATTGGATGAAGAATTACTAACTCGTTGGCAACACTGTGAAAACTTTAGTTTGAGCGTTACAATGTCCAAAGTGTTAGATGAAATAAATTTAAATTTGGCTAGAGAACTAGATCTAGAAAATATTTGCAAGCTTACCTGGAATTTATTTAATTTTATTGCGTACACGTCCTATGTGTCAAGTATAACGGGAAATAACCATCGACAGACTCTTTAGTATTTTGTCTCACATTAACAAGACACGTGTTTGAATTTCGTCTGTTTAGATCCTAATTCAACTTTTGGAAACAGAAGCTATAACTTGGACACCCTAAGAAATATTTAGCACTTAGCACTGACATATAATATCTCATAATGGGCCCAAAATCTCAAATAGATTAGGACCTTTTCGAAGTCCAAGTAAGGCCGTTTCCAAATTCTAAAACTAGTAAGCCTATGCAGTTCTCTCTATCTCTGGGTGGATATTAAAATGATAAGAATAGATTGTCATATAATTGTATCTTACTTGTGATACCTTATGAAATTGAAGGTGTTCTCATGTTGCCGATATCGTTTAAATGCCTTTAGATCAACACCAACTCTATGACAATTAATACGATAACTTATTACCATTAGAGTTAAGATCTAAATGAAAGATAGGAGGCTCGGTTAATTTTTTATATATTTAATAACATGGTCTAAAAAAAAGCAGAGGCATGAAGGGACAATATAAAAGTGAAAATATTCTCGCTGTGGTAAACGTAGCTCCCTTTAAAACTACCTATTAGATGTGAAACTTATCTGCCCTTGGTGAGATAATAGTTTATTTGTGCTCGGGGCATGAGTGGAAATTAAAATTTATTTGGCAACCATCAGATTATATTTTAAAACGTTGGTGCAATGTGGTTGCAGTGGACGGGAAAGCAGCCGCGGATTTACGAAATGAGGAGATAGTGTAGAAACGCAGACGCACATACGCTTTTGGTTAATTTTGACTATCCACCCTTCCCCCTCCGACCGAGCGTATCAAAATTTGTGTACACCTGACACATATAAAAGCTAATTATCTATATCTTCTTTCCTCCATGTATTAAAGTCGCCATTAATAATAAAAGCAAAGTCATTGATTCCGAAGATTTAAGAGTACATGGTCACGCCACCAAGTTTCGATCTGTACATTTTTCAACATCTGATGCAGACAAGGCGTTGTCCGCAGTGAGTATGTTTTCTGTAGGTCTTCTGCGCCTTTCTTCTACATGTGTTTTCCCTGGGCTTAAAGGTGCGCCTCACCGTCTTTGTGATAGCTTTTTTAACTGTCTCTTTCAGAGGCCATCTGTTGCCAGCTATTTGCCTCCATTTAGGGCTGAATGGCCCCTGAGTTGAAATCAAGTAATGTTTATCTGAGCTTTAGAAGGAATTCTAATAATAATTTATAGTAATTATAAATGGCGCATGTTTAATACCCAATACAAAAAAACGAATACAACAATATACCTGCATTGTATTCCTTCACATATGCCAGACCTATGCGGAAGTTTAAGTCTGTCTTTCAATCGTCCATCCAATTTGGCACCCTTGTACGCACGACAAGCAACGATGCCGGGCAAGTCTACAACTATATCTGGTTATAATGATAGCATAGGTGTTACAGGTTTCTACTAAATCTCTATTTCAATAGCTCTCTAGAATCTACCTGAGTTTCCCTCCAAGTCTAGGTGTCCCTGGGTGCAGCTGTAATTACATCAAACATTTAACAACTCGATCAAAACACAGACACTTCATTCTACTTCATGGAACATATCACACGCTGGTCTCTCTCTTGTCTGAAAACTAACACTTCCGGTCATTCACGCATACGTTCCAAGTTCCAACTGACATATATCTATAAAAATAGATTATATACACATACCGACATCCATCCGTGACAATAGCTATTTTAAAAAATGAATCAAAAACCGAAATGTTACAATTTAGCGTTGAAAGGAGGTCCCAAAATGTTTTATCTCTCATTATCTACAGTCCGTTAGAAATGTCTCAAAAGAATATTGACTCAGCTGTAATATTTAAAATATTTAAAACTTATATTAAGTGTAATTGTATCAATTAGTTTGGATCAGTCATGTCATTAATATAGTTTTAATAGATCTAGCCTAACAATAATACACGTGTGTGCGAATATAACTATATTTACCAATCGTTTTTATTTGTTTAGCACCATTTCATGCTTTTAATTTCTTAATGCGCTATGTTTCTATCAAGTGTATGGGCGAGTTGGGAAAAAAGGAGGGGCTGGGAGAGTGAGATATATGGATGAAGGCTACCGCGATAGCTTTTTAAATGTATTTTAGAACAAAACAAATGTACGACTTAAACTCCAACTTTAGGGAAGGGCTTAGGCACTCAAGCCACGACACTAACCACTGTTTCCAGCTATGTGCTTATAAAAATAGAAGGTTTCATAGACAAACAAAATGATGAAATACCATTAGTTAATTAGCTAATTGGTTAATTTTCTACATTGATTCTTGTTTAAAAGAAAAATTTTGTGCAAAGTTTCAACTTAATCGAAACTTAGGTGTGGGAGAAATATTGTGTGCAAAAATTGTACCAGACAGACTGACAGACAGACCGATAGACAGCATAACAAACAAAAGGGTTGATATAAGGTCAATAACAATGTAAGAAAAAGAAAAATTACTACTTTATTTTCCTTTTATTTTTAATTTGGATTCTCTTTATTTTTCAATCTTCAAATTGTATCTGGCAAACTTCAAATTGTATCTGGCAAACTTCAAATTGTATCTGGCAAACTTCAAATTGTATCTGGCAAACTTCAAATTGTATCTGGCAAACTTCAAATTGTATCTGGCAAAAGATTGGCAATGAACAATAAGGTATGGACTTCATGAGCTATTTATAGAGGTCAATAGTAAATGAAACAGACATTTCATAAATAAACTAATTGAAACTTGACTTCCACTGGTGATAAGATTTTCTTCGAGTCTCCGAATGATTGCTATTTAGTCGAACCTCTGACACCCCCGCAAGCTAAAGAAGGCACAACTCTGAGTAACCTCAACTGACCGTTAGGATATATCCCTTGATTAAACTCCCCTTACCTTGGGAGTGAAAAGGGGAGGGGGGTGGAGAGAAGGACAACACAATTTACGATAACTCTTGCCAATTTTCCAAGAGGGGAGAGCATCGAGACAGCGGTCATCAAGGGCTCATAACGAGGCTGGGTCAACCTTGTTAATGCTATCTAATGTTATTGTCCGCCCAGTTGCGCCACATATATCGAGAAGATGAATTAATCAGTCAAACTAGAGCCAATGGTATCGATATCTGACTCAGCTACTATATTCTCTTGCTTCGACTACAATCACAGAATCGAGTAGTTTTTGAAAGCATAAAGCTACAGCAAGTTAATGTATGTTATTGTCGATTGTTATATTTCGTATGAAATGTCTATCCCTGATGTTATTACACAGAGCATTCATCCAAAAATCTATAATCAAGTATAGGCCTACACGTTTGCCGATGTGGCATGAGAGAGGTTCTTTGTAAAACACTGGAAGCCATCTGATGAATATAGTCTTTTGAAAAGTCATAGTCGTTTTCTACTGAAGAATTTTAGTTTTGTCCTCTGTAAAGGTATAGCTGTGGTCCAGTGTAAAGGTATAGCTGTGGTCCAGTGTAAAGGTATAGCTGTGGTCCAGTGTAAAGGTATAGCTGTGGTCAAGTGTAAAGGTATAGCTGTGGTCCAGTGGCATGTTCCCCAACAAAATGAACTAAGCATACCAAGAGCTGCGATGACATGGAGGCCAATACGAGAGAAGCGCAAACAGGGGCGTCCTCATATAACTTGGCGCCACACTTTCATGGAGGATCTCAGCGGAGTGGACGCCAGGTGAAACAAAAAGGCGCTGGAGAATCTAAGTCTATGTAAGTAAATTAATATAACGTTTTTGCATTATCCTAATCTTATTTACAATTCCATTCACTTCAATTAAATAAATAACTTCCAGATACATGGACTGCCCACGAAATAAATACAATGAGAAATTACAAACTGTATATTAAATGAAAAAAAAAATTATTTTCAGTTACTTTAGTTCCTTTTTTTTTCCAGAGAAAGTTGTACGTAACTACGTGATCTAACAATACGTTATGTTATCAATCGTTACACACATTCAATTTGTCTAGTACTCTGTTAGAACGGTTCAAACAATTTATTATCTGAAAATCGCAAAAAAAAAATATTCTTTATTTTACCAATTTTAACTTGATTAGTATTTCCTTTCAAAACAATCTCAGCTCCAACTATTATGCTGGATTCACATGTTTTTTTTTTTTCAAGTTTGTGGCTTGTACAATTATTTCAAGTGTTGTGTTGTGACTCTAGAGAGACTCTAACAGGTTTCGCCAATGTCGTCAGGCCGTGGTACAAATGTTAAAAAATTAAAGGAATTGTTCTCATAAGCAACATTCCTCTCTCAAGTTGTCAGAGGCGTCACCTAGACCTTAAGTGAAAAAGAAAGGGGGGGGGGTAGAAACATCAAGCTGCAAGATACTGGCAGTGTTTTGAAATTATCCTTCAAATTTAAAAAACGTCTCAGACTTTCTCATGACCGAGGATTGGGGTGTGGGCCCTTCAGACAACCTCCCCTACCAGCCGCCCCTGCATGTTCGCCTCAACGGAGCCTAGAATTGTGTACATTATCTCCCGTTCTCTCAGACACGCGCCTCTCAGGTTGAAATCTCAACTGAAATATTTACCAACTAATCCAATAGTATTGTACAGAAATAGGTCAAGCCCCTGCCTGACGTCACAATAGCCCCGCGCGCACCATCAAAGCGAAGATCTTAACTTATTATTGGTAAACAGTCCAACTGTTCTCTCTGCATAGTTTTATCCTCTTTTTAAAAAAACTTGAGAGAATGGAACGAGAGAGAGAGAGAGAGAGAGAGAGAGAGAGAGAGAGAGAGAGAGAGAGAGAGAGAGAGAGAAGTAGAAGAACTGGAACTTGAAGCTTATGCTTCGGCAAAATAAAATAAGACGGTCTTGATCTATCGTCTAAATACTCTAGACTACACGTGCCACCCATAGCGAAGTTTCCAGAAGAAAAGAGACCTGACGTTTGGGCCGAGTGAGATGTACACCCGATAAGCACAAACAGCTTCAATACGTTAGGAAATCTACGTCAAAGGAGCGCGGCCAGGGATTTTTTTGAACCAGAAACATTAAACTGATCTTATGGAGAAATATATATTTGTATATTCACGTTTAAAAGGACTCAACTATCCCAATGAAATTTGATTTTGAGGTTTCAAATGTAAAAACTTGCACAAATATTTCATTTGAAGGTGTCGCGGGTAGATAAATTTTATGTTTCTATTCTATCCCTAATCCTTGAGGTTCGATGAAAATCGCGTATTGTGTAGTTTGCTTCCATCCAACAATTGGTTTTTCCAAATAGGAGGCTAAACTTATTACATTTACAGTTATATTTGACGTCCTAATTATTTCGTTAAATAATTAACTATGTTTGTTAAATGTAAGAGCGAAGATAATGTTAACAATGTCTTTAAAATCACACAGAAAATTCGTTAAAAATTTGTTTCAGAGCGGGGGGATGGTTCTTATAAAATATATAGAGGCCTATATCTTGGCTGAATCATCTTATATATAGAGGCCTATATCTTGGCTGAATCATCTTATATATGGAGGCCTATATCTAGGCTGAATTATCTTATATATGGAGGCCTATATCTAGGCTGAATCATCTTATATATGGAGGCCTATATCTAGGCTGAATCATCTTATATATAGAGGCCTATATCTAAGCTGAATCATCTTATATATAGAGGCCTATATCTAGGCTGAATCATCTTCAGATTTGTGCTGTATTTCTTTGTTATTGAATTATATTCATTAACAGAAATGAGAGTTAAAGAAGCTATAATGAATTGATATTGGCTGATTACTATATGTATGTATGTATAAACATAAATTCTTCAATGTCAGAATCAAATGGAATATTTTCATACATCCGAATTTCACTTTTGATGTAGCAATTGTCCATTACTAACATTTCTTTTCAATTTCTGTTAATGTTTTTCAAGTATCATTGACTGAAATATGTACATGATGAATGGAATGTTAGCAATAGGCCAATCTCCCCTTTCAGAATGCCCTGGTTGGAGGAGACATGATCCCTCCAGGAGATGCACAATAGTGGAAGCTATTTAATCTGTGTTCTTGACGCATGTAAGTTAACCATTGTCTTCCGAGACATGAGGAGCCACGTACTGCTTTTGAAATAGCTAGACAGATTATGCATTATTATGACTAACAATGTGCACATATTTGGCATCTTCTTTTCAGAAGTACTCACCAGTGTTTTTAAATCGCTGGAAGATCGAGTATATATCCACAGTAGATCAATTTAACCTGACACGCCTTAAATCCAAAACGAAGAGACGACGTATCTTATTTAGGGAACTTCTGTTCGCCGATGATGCCGCACTCCTATCTCACTCACAAGAAGGATTGCAGAGTCTTGTGAATGCTCCAGCAGCTTCTTGTCAAGAGTTTAGCCTTAAAATAAGCCTCTCCAAGACCGAAACCTGGCACAAGATGTCGCAGAAATACCAGCGATACGTATTGAGAATCACACACTTACAGTGGTGCAGGAATTCACATTTTTGGGAACAACAATAGCCAGCAACCTAGAGTTAGACACTGAGCTGACAAAAAGAATAGGAAAGGCTTCTGCAGCAATGTCAAAACTCTCCAAGCGCGTGTGGGAAAATACCAAATTGACTACGACAACCAAAATCCTATTCTACAATGCCTGCATTGTGAGCACACTTCTGCATGGCAGTGAGAGCTGGGCAACTTACATGTGTCAAGAACACAGATTAAATAGCTTCCACTTACGCTGCCTGCGGCGTATAATGTGCATCTCCTGGAGGGATCATGTCTCCAGCCAGGACGTTCTGAAATATGCACAGCATCTATGATCTTCTTCCACAGAGAGGACTACGTTGGTTCGGTCATGTCACTCGCATGCCAGATGGAGGAATCCCTAAGGACATCATATGCGCTGAGCTTGTATAGGGAGTCAGACACAAGGGCCGCCCAAGACTAGCCTACAGGGATGTCTGCAAGCCAAACATTGGAGCCACGGGCATCGACCAAAGTATGTGGGAGTGGATAGCCCAAGGCCGGACAGCATGGAGACAGGCTGTACGTGCTGGTACGAACTTCGCCGAATGCAAAAGAAACGTCAGCCAAGAGAAAGAAAAAGAAATCTGCCCTGTCAGCTAGCCCTAGGACAGATGCATATACATGCACGAACTGTGGCAAACTAGGCCGCTCCAGAATTGGCTTTATCAGTCACACCAGATTCTGCCCCGACTCAAGACGAAACCAAGGCCAGTGACTCACCTGGGCGCATCCAATGTCTTTCGAGACATTAGGAGCCCTATACTGCTATCAAAATAGCGAAAAGAATACGAATAAATTATCTGGTTATTCCACACCTTTGTTAGCAAGATTTATTATTATTATAAGGACGTATTATTCAGATTAAGAAAGCTTCTAGCATTTTGAATATTGTCACAATGACTATAAAGATGTTATGATTTTTTTGGAGGTGAATGGAGTGGATAATAAATAGAGTATACGTTATCTTATGCCATATGTTAACAATTTAAAAACCATTAGCTATCTTATTCGATATGAGTCTGTCAAAGCGATTTCAGTCACGTAAAGTTTTAATCGACACACTCTTTTAGCCCTGCTTATTTGATGGATGCCGTTTTCTATTAGAATCGCAATTGCTATGTAGAAAAATATATTCGTAACTTTTTTTTTTCGATACAAGCCTAACTATGTTGAGATGTTGTAGACATTTTTATATTGATGGAGCAGCTAGTGTTCACATGCATTTAACTACACAATTAACACCCTCCCCCCTCGCATCCAACGCCACCAATCTGAGACGCACTGCCTCAGACAAAAAACTTTTTTTTCTTTGATGCTACGTTTTTGTGTGTGTGTGTGCTTCCAATAGTTCAACATTCCCATAGTTCAATTTGGAATCTCTCCCCCCCCCCTCCCCCATTAGCGTTTAGTCTGTAATCAACTTTAATCAGGTAATTAGAACCTTCAGAAGTCTAAATATAAATCTGTGTTTAGCTTGCCAACCAAGAGATGTTGAACATTTATTTCTACTTGTACCTGTGTCCCGAGCCTAGAACACAGACAAGTCCTTTGAACGTGAACCAAACTCTGCACCCCCCACACACCCACACACACATTTAAAAAAAAAAACAGCTATGACTAAAACATCATTATCTTCGAACTATTTTTAGACAAAGTGTCGCTCTTCTTTTAAACTGGCCAAGTAATTCGAACGTTTCTGAGCCAAAATAGAGAAGGAGATTTTCTTTGGCTTCTTTTTTTTTGTGTGTTGGTGTGTGTGTGTGTGTGTTTACTCCGTTGTTTAAACAGGTCTTTGAATGTTTTTAAAATACGCAGTGATTTGAATTGGTGTGTCTGAGAGTTAGACTAATGTTAGAGCGTATTGTTTTTACTATTTTAATTACCGTCTGCTGGAGAAATGAGTCACTGAGAGTTCAGTTTAAAATCGAGAGTAAAGTTTGCCTTTAAGATCACGTGGTCCATTAGTTTTACCTATGACTCGTGAACGAGGCTCTCTTGCTCAAACACAGTTTTGAATAGCGCAACAGTAGAAGGTAATATAAAACAACAAACTATTCGCTTGAACATTCAGGCACAAATATATAACAGCATATTAAGAGAGTTATACCTTTGTTTCGTTTATAAAAATAGGGGTTAAACTACTTCCGGAACAATGGTGGCAAAACTGCTTCCGTTTAAACGAGATCATGTTGGAATCCAATTGGGTTACTAAAAATATTACTCAATGCGCTCTCCTGTCTGTTTGTACACGAGGACAGACATGGATTTGCTAGAAAAAACGTTTTAGAAGGAGTTTATATATATATATATATAGAGAGAGATAGATAGATAGATAGATACATACATACATACATACATATACAGATAAAGATAGAGATATTGTATTAACTGTAAGACTTGTCTTCGAGTCTGAGATTAATGAGGAATGCAGTATTTCCCGTGGCTACACAATCTCAGCGTTGACCTACAGTAATATATTGTACTAGTTGACCGGCGGCGTAGCATACGCCGCTATTTTGCAGGGCCGGCCTTAGGCCACTACAACCTATGTGTCCGCAGTGTGCCCGCACTTTCATAGGATCCGCGCTAATTCTAGGTGTAAAAAAATATTAAATTAAATCATTTTATAACTTATAATAGATTTCCTGCGGCCTCCTGATTTACCAAAAGCTCCTGGAAATCTCCTGAAATTGCAAAGTATACGAAAAAGTCCTGGAAATCTCCGGAAATTATTTAAAATCTTTTGAAAACTCAAACAAATCTCCTGAAATATAGAGACGTAAATTGTCATTTGGGGTGTCATTCAATATGGAAATCGCCAATCCTACTCGCGATAAAAAAAAAACGAATTATGCATTACCCGTAATTGTGGAATCTAGTGAAAGAAGCTTCCCGCGCCTCAAACTAATGAAGAAATATTTGAGGTTAACAATTCTTAAAGATAGATTGAAGCATTTGGTAATTCTTGCTATTGAGTGTGATCGATGTAGGAAACATAATTTTTATGATATACTGTATGACTTCGCTACACGCAAGGCTCGTGTAGTAATTCTGTGAGTAGTAAAGAATGAATAAACTGCAATAAATTTTCTATTACGAACTCTTAATTTTCACTTATTATTCGTATCCTTACCCAAACTGGGCCCCATGAAATCCGTTTCGCATTGGGCCCGACAATGGTTAAATCCGGCCCTCCTATTTAGTGACGGGTGAATACAGGGTAGATTACTTGTTCTCTTTCCATGACTTCTTGGTCACAATGTTTAAGTCCGGCCATGCTATTTAGTGACGAGTGAATACTACTTGTTCTTCCCCTTTTTTTCCCTCTCTAAAATTACGTGAGTAACTATAGTCCGTCCGACTTGCAGAAAAAAAAAGAGTGATCTTTCCTTTACTTTGTCTCTAAATTCTTGAGCCATGAAGAGAATTATATATATAGAAGTTAGTATTGTATAGGTAACAAGTAATTTAACAAAAATGTTTTTAAACATTAATTTCGATTCTATGAGGTTCAATGGGGTCTATTTATGTCCTTGTAAATCTTCATTTTTCAAAAAGTCTTTTATTTAGTGTTAGAGAAAGTCATAGGACCAATTTCATTGTAAGATTATATTTATTTTGAACAAAAAAATTACGACGATCAAACCTGATACCGTACCAGGTGACAATTAGCTAGTAAATTTTTTTTTCAAAGATTTCTTCGATTTTGTTACTGTTGCTCTTCCATTCTCTTATTTCTTCGGTCTTGTTACTGTTGCTCTCCTATTCTCTTATTTCTTCGGTCTTGTTACTGTTGCTCTTCCTTTCTCTTATTTCTTCGGTCTTGTTACTGTTGCTCTCCTATTCTCTTATTTCTTCGGTCTTGTTACTGTTGCTCTCCTATTCTCTTATTTCTTCGGTCTTGTTACTGTTGCTCTCCTATTCTCTTATTTCTTCGGTCTTGTTACTGTTGCTCTCCCATTCTCTTATTTCTTCGGTCTTGTTACTGTTGCTCTCCTATTCTCTTATTTCTTCGGTCTTGTTACTGTTGCTCTTCCTTTCTCTTATTTCTTCGGTCTTGTTACTGTTGCTCTCCTATTCTCTTATTTCTTCGGTCTTGTTACTGTTGCTCTTCCTTTCTCTTATTTCTTCGGTCTTGTTACTGTTGCTCTCCTATTCTCTTATTTCTTCGGTCTTGTTACTGTTGCTCTCCTATTCTCTTATTTCTTCGGTCTTGTTACTGTTGCTCTTCCTTTCTCTTATTTCTTCGGTCTTGTTACTGTTGCTCTCCTATTCTCTTATTTCTTCGGTCTTGTTACTGTTGCTCTCCCATTCTCTTATTTCTTCGGTCTTGTTACTGTTGCTCTCCCATTCTCTTATTTCTTCGGTCTTGTTACTGTTGCTCTCCTATTCTCTTATTTCTTCGGTCTTGTTACTGTTGCTCTCCCATTCTCTTATTTCTTCGGTCTTGTTACTGTTGCTCTCCTATTCTCTTATTTCTTCGGTCTTGTTACTGTTGCTCTCCTATTCTCTTATTTCTTCGGTCTTGTTACTGTTGCTCTCCTATTCTCTTATTTCTTCGGTCTTGTTACTGTTGCTCTTTCTTTCTCTTATTTCTTCGAGTCTTGTTACTGTTGCTCTCCCATTCTCTTATTTCTTCGGTCTTGTTACTGTTGCTCTCCTATTCTCTTATTTCTTCGGTCTTGTTACTGTTGCTCTCCTATTCTCTTATTTCTTCGGTCTTGTTACTGTTGCTCTTCCTTTTTCTTATTTCTTCGGTCTTGTTACTGTTGCTCTCCCATTCTCTTATCTCTTCAGTCTTGTTACTGTTGCTCTCCCATTCTCTTATTTCTTCGAGTCTTGTTACTGTTGCTCTCCCATTCTCTTATTTCTTCGAGTCTTGTTACTGTTGCTCTCCCATTCTCTTATTTCTTCGAGTCTTGTTACTGTTGCTCTCCCATTCTCTTATTTCTTCGGTCTTGTTACTGTTGCTCTCCCATTCTCTTATTTCTTCGAGTCTTGTTACTGTTGCTCTCCCATTCTCTTATTTCTTCGGTCTTGTTACTGTTGCTCTCCTATTCTCTTATTTCTTCGGTCTTGTTACTGTTGCTCTCCCATTCTCTTATTTCTTCGGTCTTGTTACTGTTGCTCTTCCTTTTTCTTATTTCTTCGGTCTTGTTACTGTTGCTCTTTCTTTCTCTTATTTCTTCGAGTCTTGTTACTGTTGCTCTCCCATTCTCTTATCTCTTCAGTCTTGTTACTGTTGCTCTCCCATTCTCTTATTTCTTCGAGTCTTGTTACTGTTGCTCTCCCATTCTCTTATTTCTTCGAGTCTTGTTACTGTTGCTCTCCCATTCTCTTATTTCTTCGAGTCTTGTTACTGTTGCTCTCCCATTCTCTTATTTCTTCGAGTCTTGTTACTGTTGCTCTCCCATTCTCTTATTTCTTCGAGTCTTGTTACTGTTGCTCTCCCATTCTCTTATTTCTTCGGTCTTGTTACTGTTGCTCTCCTATTCTCTTATTTCTTCGGTCTTGTTACTGTTGCTCTCCCATTCTCTTATTTCTTCGGTCTTGTTACTGTTGCTCTTCCTTTTTCTTATTTCTTCGGTCTTGTTACTGTTGCTCTTTCTTTCTCTTATTTCTTCGAGTCTTGTTACTGTTGCTCTCCCATTCTCTTATTTCTTCGGTCTTGTTACTGTTGCTCTCCTATTCTCTTATTTCTTTGGTCTTGTTACTGTTGCTCTCCCATTCTCTTATCTCTTTAGTCTTGTTACTGTTGCTCTTCCTTTCTCTTATTTCTTCGGTCTTGTTACTGTTGCTCTCCTATTCTCTTATTTCCTGATCTTAGTTTATTAACACACAAACGTGAATACATTGATAGATGTGAATCAAAGAGAGTTTCATCTCTAATAAAGCTGCTTTCTTTGTAATTAATTATTTCCCTAATTAATATTAATACCATTCTGTTCAATTCTACTTAGTTAATTTCCTTCTAGGTTTGGCTATGACAATAAACTCTGCCATGTCAGAATAATGATGTCTTTTAACAATACGTCTTTTAGGCGTGTGTGTGTGTGTTAGTGATGTACGTTGTGATTGGTTAATAGGGTGTCTCTATGTGTGTGTTTGTACTGAAGGGTTTGATTGGTTGATAGGGTATCTGTATGTGTGTGGGGGTGAATAATAAAAAAAATAAGGTCTTCGAGCCCTATGATTAAGGAGGAGTGCAGTACTTTACGTGTCTAAGAAGTCCTAGATGTGATCTACCTGTAATCTACATTCTTTGCCACAACCAGCGCAGACATTATCATTGTCTGTCGGTGTTCAGTTTATGTATTCTTTCCACCGTCTGTATCTTTCCTAGGGAGTGGATTTTCTTTTGGTCTCAAATATCTATTCTGCGCCTTATAAAAACTCTGCTGGGAAGTAGCGCACGATTGGTTCAATTGGATGTCGAGAGTATGATCATGTGTAATATTGTTTTAACATACTTAAAATTATATATTATGCAACTAAACGTGACCCTCTGTCTCTCTTTATAATTCATTGTTATATGAATGTAATCGGGTAGATCTCCTTTTCTATATGTATATGATTCTCATTGGTAATGGGTACATGACTTTAGTTGGGGAAAGTAAAGGCGGCTGGCCGTTGTGTCGTCATCCTAGAAACAGATGATCTTGCATATAATATATAAATAATGAGCTCTGCCAAAAGTAGGACCCACGGGCAACATGGCTACTGAAAGTAGGACAAAGAGGCCTCTGAGACTGGAACATCATCAACTACAGCCTGAACCATTAATGACTTGCGAAGGAGTGTACACCGATAGAATGTTGAGAACCTATGAAGCACCCAGGCTCACTAACGCGTCACATCAAACGCTAGAGTAAACCGTTGGGTGTCACATTGCAATGCTGAGGGTCTATGGGTCCACCATTTTGTAAAAAGTAAACCTTTCACAAGCAAGTGCTTTGTAGGTATTGGAAGCCTTGACGCCCAGCCTTGAGCTATATGGGTACGTGGCATTACATGAATGTGTTGATGGACTTTCATGCTT
This sequence comes from Biomphalaria glabrata, assembly GCF_947242115.1. Lineage (NCBI taxonomy): Eukaryota > Metazoa > Mollusca > Gastropoda > Planorbidae > Biomphalaria > Biomphalaria glabrata. Next base: position 78,688,568 of record NC_074711.1, read on the forward strand.
CAAGGTCATAGGACAATTGTTCCAAACTCTACTACATCTTAGCATATTTTTATTGGACAACGACTTTGTCTTTATCAGATGTAGCGAAGTATGTAGGTCACAACTGGGTTTGCGTGGTCATGTGTAATACAATACTCTTCTCCATCGTCGGAATCGAAGACAATGCCTTCATTAAAGTTTCAAACTAACAGAGTATAATCGCCTAAGTCTTTAGACAAGGCTTATCCCTACTTCTATTAAGCATTAAATTAATTGATGAACTAATTAATGGACATTTTGATTGATTCTTGTGTGGTCATCGAGCATGAGCTTATATGCAAAATTTGTTGACGCTATGACGAGTATAAGGGGCCGAGAAATCGATTGAAGAATCATTCAGAGTGAGTTAATTTAAGAGTCGCAATAATATGTGTTAGTTTTGATCAGAGTATGATGTACAAACATAACCTTGTATAAGTACATGCGTATATAAGTATAGTGTATCAGATATACATTAGTCATAAAATTCTAAACTGTTAAACTGTTTACTATTCCGCGACAGAAGTGAAAATTGTCTCGGTTCTGGGCCTGCGCCGTAAATCTATCAGTTCGTCACTTTTTGCGACTAAGGAGAGAGACAGTATCCCCATGCACTAAATCAATATTCTACCATTAAAAAACAACAACATTACTCTTGTTTGACTTTTTAAAATATAAATAAATAAAGAAACTCACAAGTAAAGTATATTTTAAAAAAGCTGATCTAAAGGGGAAGAACTCCGTCCATAAAACTATATCTACCAATAATGTACAAGTTATTTTCCATATCCGATATCGAAGAAAATATTTTATTACCAAAAATTAATTAACAAATTGATTATTTTTGTTTATTGATTCATGTTTTGTTAGGTGCAATAAAAGTACCAACTGAATGGGAGAATGCGTGAAGGAGAAATAGTGTTGGCAATTATTAAAGGGGACTAAACCCTAAACATTTAGCCCTATCTGTGAATACTGAAGTCTTAGTTTCCCTTGTTGCTATTAAACAAAATAATGAATTACCAGTAATTAATTGTCTAATTTGTTACTTTTTAGAATTGATTCCTGTCTTGTCTATATCAATGAATAATTGTGCGAAGTTTCAACTTGATCAGAGAATGGGTGTGGGAGAAATAACGTGTACACACTTTTTACCAGACAGACAGACAGAGTGAGTTGATAAAAGCTTGAAATAAAAAATGTAAGTTTAAAAAGTTACATTTTATCTCTTCAGCGTTTGTAATTATTTCTCGGACAAAGCAGTAAAAAAAAAAAAAAAAAAAACCCAGTTTGTTCAAGAATTCTTTCAGGAAAATCAATGTTAATTTAGAAATAAATGTAAGATAAAAGATGCCAACTGTAATTCAATGAATCCTACAAACATTTCTTAGGTTGGCTAAAAAAGAAACAAAAGCTGTTTTCAATTTACAAATAATTACGCTGAACGCTGTCTCTAGCTTAAGAAGTATTTACCTAAATGTAAAACGACAATGGATAAAATCAACATTGATTTCACGCGGAAGGATTCTAATTGCGAATTGTTGTTTGCAGTGCGTTTCTCTTCTCATCCGACTGTTTGCTTCGTCTTTACGTATGAGTTCTTTAATTCAGCGGAATAGTTCCGCTACGTCCAAGACTTCTGTTGCATCATTGACTCAGGACAGACATCGTACAACACAGACGTCGCTTTGTGATTCAATCTCAACCTAGCTGTTTTTAAAGTAATACCTGGTAAGGTTTCCTAGTTACCACAGCTTCCCCTTCCATGTTTCCATGACTACATACAAACAGAGATCGTAGATTGTGAAGACTGGAAAATGTTGGCGGTAAACGTCAAATTTAAAAACTTGTTAACAATAGCTGTTAGTTTCTCTAGAGAAGTTGAACTTTTTTTTTTATCTATAATTTCATTCACCTGATGGAGTTTGTAAGTTTTCACCTCACCCAAAAATAAAGGTGAGATACAATACAAAAAAATAATCTCAATATTAATTCAATTGATTATTAATCTCAATCAATTGTGTTTATAGATTAAATCTACATTTTGTATCATGTATTACATACTGTAGGAGGCGCAGTGGCTGAGCGGTAAAGTGCTTGGCTTCCGAACCGGGGACCGGGTTCGAATCCTGGTGAAGACTGGAATTTTTAATTTCGGGATCTTCGGGCGCCTCTGAGTTCACCCAGCTCTAATGGGTACCTGACATTAGTTAGGGAAAAGTAAAGGCGGTTGGTCGTTGTGCTGGCCACATGACACCCTTGTTAACCGTAGGCAACAGAAACAGATGACCTTTACATCATCTGCCCTATAGACCACAAGGCCTGAAAGGGGAACTATACTATACTATATTACATACTGTAAAGACGGTAAATGTAAGATGTTTATATTGAAATATGAAAAAGTAGTGAATTGCAGGTGACAATAAGGTGAAGAAGAGAAGTGACATGTATAGAGATGCAATACAAATAATCTAATCCTGTACATGTTTTGTTTTCAAAAAGTGTGCGATTCGTCCAGTCGATGATGGGTTTCCTTATGCGTACCGGTAAACTCAAACGACGGACGAGTTCAGTGTTAGAGTTTCCTTATGCGTACCGGTAAACTCAAACGACGGACGAGTTCAGTGTCAGAGTTTCCTGCTCGGCTTAAGGCGTAAAATGTAGCGTTGAACCTCAAACGTGTGCGCAAGCTTTGCAGCAGAGTTCAATTTAACAAAAGTACATTTAAAGTCCTCGACACTCAACGGTCATCGCTTCAACAGTTGGTGTTCATATGGCCCACCCAGGGTGACACTGGTGAAATCGCGTTAGGAGATTACACAACAGCTATCACGCTGGGCGGTGCATGATTCTTCCCCCCCCCCCCCTTTCTCTTTTATTTTTGTCCCGCTGGTAATGTCTGTTCACAAGTGTCTAATAGTAGTACTCCTTAAATACTTGAACTAACGAGACAGCACCAGAAGTCTTTGTGTCATTACGACATTAGCACGACTGATCAGACAAGCACTTAGAAGTGATTGTAGACTTTGAATGATCTGGCACGATAGGATACCTAGGGCTTACCTGAATATCTCATGCAAGGTCAAGGTTGATCAAAAAACACGTTCCACAGAGTTGACCAAAGACGTAAACACTATGTGAAAGTGTTTTTCTATTTACGTGTATTTCACAAATGACAAATGTTACATTAAACAAGGCTACAAAGACAGTTTGTGTGGAAACACAAACTCTAAATCGGCCCCCCGAAGTGGTTCATCCAGGTAGGGAAAAAGACAGGTTTCAATATTTTCATAAATAATTATCAGAATGAAATTCTTTAGTAGGCCAGTGACAGAGAAGAATGGAGAAAGAAGGTTGACAGATCTTGTGTGGTGCCCCAAAGGGATAGGTGAAAGTGGCCTAACTAATGTCATATAATGATTATCTAATCGATAAAATAAAAATTCCAAAACGCACTTTGCATCGTTGAAAAAAAAAAAAGATTTTAGCGCTAGTCCAATACAAACTATTTCAGGTCCAGTGACCACGTTAAATCTAGATCTATGTCTAGTACGTCATAAGTTACTTTTGGATTCAAAGAGATTGTTTATCAACGTTAGAAATAAAGACTTGGCAACACGAGGGAAACAAAGAAGGCTCAAGACAAGGAAACAAAGGACCAATTTAACTTCAATTTACGAGTTCTAAGATAAGAGAGACCAATTCTCGTACTTAAATGTCTCACTGGCACTAGTTATATTAGAATCTAGATAACAAGAGAGCACTGGAAAGATGGGGGGATGCCTGTAGAGTTATTTTCTCCCAATTAGAAGCAGATCTTTTGCTTTTACTTAAAGGACACCTATTTTTGTTTTGATTGTTCTTTTAGTATTAAAAAAGTCACATGACCTTGGTTGATAAGTACTAGTTGTTCTCTAGCCCTTTGAATTGTTTACAAATACTTTATAATGTGGTTGAAACTCCCTGCAACTTTATATATATATATATATGTGTGTGTGTGTGTGTGTGTGCGTATATATATATATATAGAGAGAGAGAGAGAGAAAGAGAAGAAAGGGGATTATTAATAGTTTATCTCTTCTCTTTCCCCGTTGGTTGCACTTACCTGTATATCACTCACCATTATCTTACTCGTGTGCTGATTTGAAGAAGATAGAAAAATGGTTTAAAGTTTGTATTGTACACTGGAAAAGAGACCGCTAGAGGTTTCCTTATCAGCGAGACAGCATATAAATGTTAACTCCACAGATACACACACATCTACTTATCTTTTAAATGTGGGAAAGGTCCTCACGAAAAAAAGGTGCAGGAGGAGATTTTATGGTCCCGTTGTTTCCTTGTTGAAATGGGGGGGGGGGAGTGTGACACCAGGGGGAGTGTTATCTTCCAACTGGACGTAAACAAACATTGTAGCTGCTGTTGTTGTAGCTGCTGTTGTTGTTGTCTTGAGGAGATATCAAATCTTTTCAACTTCAACACTACGGGAGTCAGTTCATGGTACACCAACACCACCACCCCCCAACCACTCTTGTGTTTTTGATGTTGCACAGAAGAAAAATATTTTCGTAGCTACTTTGATTTCTTTCCATTTCCACTTCTTATAATAAAATGACTGACTTGGGGATAGTCAATGATACTACTTATGGAAACTAATGTGTTCCTTTCTCGACTGGTCACTTCGTAACTTCACCAATAAACTGGAGAAAGGCATACAAAAAATTGGGGAGGGTGAAAAATAACGCCCCCCCTCCTTTCCCTTCTCGAATGTTCGTAAGACCTAGTCTACCACAAGAAAACTATTTGTTTAAGAATATCATTATCTGTACATGACAAACTTGAAGTCCAGGCCTTTATTTGTGTCCTTCAGGCATCTGCTCGTTGTAATCTATTCATTCTTTGAACTGTGCAATTGGAATAGTTTTTGGTCCCATTTATTGCTTGCTCCGCCTGTCAATCATTCTGCAAAAGACAAAAAATATATAAAAAAATAATGAAATATCATTCGACCACATTGTCCAGAGAACATTGTCCAGAGAACATTGTCCATGTTTTTGTTTTATTTGAGATCAGAACTGAAACAATTCAATAGCCTACCCATCAATTATTTATAATATAAATATGGATTAGAATTATGCTAAAAATAAAACACATTGTGTGTATTGCAAGTTACGTCAGAGTGTCCAGCCTGGAGAACGTGGGTCTCGTAATGGTGATCTGACTGTACCTTACGGACCTCTATTAGACCGTGGCCAACCCACCGCCTTCCAGCCTGTAATGTATATAGTAATAACTTTCAGTATTTGCAAAGAATATGTCCTCAAAAAAAAAAAGCAACTTTGAAGAAGTGGACTAAAAATTCTCAAACTGAGAACCGCTGACCTAGGCCACGGCAGATCCAGTAAATGGCTTCTAATTGTCACAGCTTAGCCATACATTAACTAAATACTTTGAAGCACTATTATTATTAATAGTCTCATTAATTTGTTTCCGAATGAATGGATCCCCAACGATTATAATCCCCGTGGTCATCAGGAAAAGAATATGAAGTCCTAGAAATTTAGAAGGGTCTCAATACTTAAGACTAATGAGTGTTCTAGGAAACATTTCTGTTAAAATCCATTGAATCTCATGAACTGATCGTGAAAAGAATAGAAGAATAAAATCAATGAAAACATTTTAATAACCAACAAAAATAAAAGAGGTAAATTCAAGGACGCTTTGAACTGGGGAGAAAAATAAAGGGGGAGTGAATGCAAAGATTTTGTCCATTACTTTGCAATAAGATTTTTTTTTTCTGAAAGGATTCGGTCGATAGCGAAACGGAAAAGCCAGTTTGCCCAGCTCTGTCTGTGACTACATTTACCAAGGCTGTAAGACGCAGGAGCTTTTATATTGTATGGTGAAAGAAATTTTCTTTTTAGCTTTCTGAGCAGTTTTGTGGTATTAGATTTTATAATTAAGTGTATCAGAAAACTGTATAACATTTGCGTACTCCCGTAGTCTAAATTAAAGAGCATTGCTGAACGCCGGATTACAATGTCTGCGAGAAGTAGACCTAAATAAGCACAACTTAAATTAATGTGTGATGAATTTCAAATGACAAGGTGCTGGGTTTATAATCATGTTGTAGATATTCACGATAGATGTTGGAAACCATGCCAAGGACGCTATATTAACTCTTCACTTAAAAAGAGTTGAAGTCGACGTGTTTACCGAGCCAAGGTCATCTGAAGTAAAATATTGTGAGTCCTTTTAGTGGTATAGTACTCTAAATAGTTTTTTTTTGTTGGCTAATTGTCACGTATTAATTTAAAATATTAAATTAATTAAATAATTTAACATATCTATGCCTGTGAAGCACGTGTCAACTATAGGAATTTCCCATGACGCAAGCAGACATCTGTCAATGTCTGGTATGACACGTTTGACACTTTGATTGGTTGAAGAAAATGATTTCATTGGTTAAGCCAAGTGTTAAAATTGGAGGTTAGAAAAGTCGCCATCGAGAATCTTCATTCGGGATGTGAATTTTATAGAGATATGACGTATTCTAGAATTTGTAGAGACAAGTATTGTCTTTTATTAGATCTAGTAGTAAATTTGAATATTTTAATTATTTAACTTTGAAACAAAGTTATTCATCTGGTACAGTTTTATTTCTGTACATTCTGTAAATACAGTGATTCCTAGTTATTGAAGTTCTGTATTTGAATTAAAAGGATCTTCGTTTATTGAATCTCTAAGATAGCCTTTAGATCTAGAGCTATATATCTATAAATTCCCCGGCACGTCACAGTAACTTCTTGTATTAACTTTAGTACATCTCAGCACCATCTTCAACAAGAGTACCAGCAACATATTCAAGCACTTTCAGCGATCAAGAAGAAGACTCGTGACACTAAGGAAAGAAAATGTCATTGAAAAATGAAAAGAAAATGAGCTTTTACAGTTAGAACAGGATAATAAATCACACACTGGGGTCCAGGCAGGACTTTCCTCGCTGTGTTAAGGAAACTTTGTTTTTAACATAGTAAGCTTTTGGTACTAGTGTGTAACTCTCCTCTGACACCAGAATAATGTCATGCGGCCTACTATAAAAAATAACGTCGACGAGGCACTTTCTAAGCTATAGCAGCGTTCAGGTCATAGGGAGAAGAAGAAGTAACACAAACAGACGCTACAACATAACAATCGGGCACCCTTCTGAACCTTCCTGAGCCCTTCTGAAGCGACTTTTATATTTTTGATTGAAAAAAACAACAACTGTAATTCTATATTACTGAACTTATGATAATACTAAATATAACTCTTGTGACAGTATAGACACATTCAACTTGAGATACTATGAAAATAAACTGATAGTGAAACAAAAACTCTCTACAGAAACAAGTCCTTACACTCTTGCTTCTTGGGCCATCCCCAGTTCCTAACGCAGATTACGACAGTGCCGCTTACCTCTTTATCATTCTACAAGGCTAACTATTAATGGTCCCTTTCTTCATCATCACCTTGGAACGCCCCCCTCCCTTACACACACACACTCCATAACACCCACCATGTTACGTCAAATTTTAAAGGTCACTAAGAAATCAAATTAGTTTTTGCTACAAACTGAAATAAATTTGATTTTACAGTGAACAAATAACTAAAGGGTGCACAAACTATGTCGTAAAGCTTCTAAATAGCAAAGCTTATCAACTCTTCTTAGTTCTTGTACACCGCATACACCAAATAGCTAGCTAGTCATCCGCCATATAAGAAAATGTCCGATGTTCACTATTTTAAGCCTGGCTACTGCTACTAGGTTTACCAGTGGCTGAAGGAAACTTGAACCTGGAATCAAATGTGCAGACGTGTTTATGTACATCCATATGTCATAGAGAAAAAGAAATATGATCGATAAATGGGTAAACAACCTGGCCACCCGTTCCCTGCCTCACTTTTTTTTTTGTGTTATTTCTAACACACCTTTGACATGTTATGTCTAGGGAATCAAGAAGAATCAATGTACATAAATATTACAGTAGCCATAAGTCAAAACACAATTTCGTCAGAGATATGGTACACAGCAGACTGCCGAGCTCTGTACTTATGCCTTTGCTCAACGCCTTTAGATTGAGCTGTAGACATGATACTTATTTCATGTAAGGATTAAAATAAAAGAACAAAACAAATTCTTTTTATTGGGGCCAGATTATTCATTGAATTTCAGACTATTAAAAGAAACGAATGCCTGCATTATCTCTAGGATCCACAAATGAGATTGGACCATAGCGCCCTGAGCATGCTATAAGCATGAAAGTTGTAAAACAGTATTATCAACTAGATTGTCTACACAATTTATACATAAAAATGTTTGTTTTAACGATCGCAGTATAACCTGAAAACTATAAGGTTGAAAGTGCTTGTAAAATACAGATGCGGATAAGTTTTATGAGACAGTGATCATTTTATAGCTTGACAGGAAATTCAAAGTTTTTCTTGGTAAAAACCAAGTTCTATGTATATTTCTCAAGTCCTAAGTTATATTTCTCTTCGTACGTATATTTCTCAAATCCTAGGAATATTTCTCAAATTCTAGGAATATTTCTCAAATCCTAGGAATATTTCTTAAATCCTAGATATAGTTCTAGAAGAGTTTTGTACCAAAAGTATACATACTAAAATGGTTGACGCAATAATTGACATGAAATTGAACACTCACATGTTGTATCGTTATTAAATCTTCATATGCTGTCAACTTTAAAAAATGTCTTTTCAGAAATAAATACAGTTATACCATCTAGAAATTGAAGAAGCCTCGTTGAACTAATATCAATCAATGGTAAGTTGTTAAGTTCAGATTGATCTAATGCTTGAACACAACCCATACAAGTCGCCTTCAACGCTACATACACACATACAATAAAGGTAACGTAATTGATGGCCTTACTGTATGAAGTGACTTTGCGAAGTGACTTGATAAGGCAACTTGCTCAAGTGACTTGGTCAATTGACTTGATGACATGACGTGGTGAAATGACTTGATAGAGTGGCTTAATGGATTCACTTTAAGAAGCTACTTGATGAATGGACTTTGTAAATTGACTTGATTTCAAGCAGTGGCTTGAAGAACTGACTTGATGACATGACTTGAAGAAGTGTCTTGATGAATAGTCTTTGTAAATTGACTTAATTTCTTGAAGTGATTTCAAGCAGTGGCTTGAAGAACTGACTTGATGACATGACTTGAAGAAGCTACTTGATGAATAGTCTTTGTAAATTGACTTGATTTCTTGAAGTGATTTCAAGCAGTGGCCTGAAGAACTGACTTGATGACATGACTTGAAGAAGTGTCTTGATGAATAGTCTTTGTAAATTGACTTGATTTCTTGAAGTGATTTCAAGCAGTGGCCTGAAGAACTGACTTGATGACATGACTTGAAGAAGTGTCTTGATGAATAGTCTTTGTAAATTGACTTGATTTCTTGAAGTGATTTCAAGCAGTGGCCTGAAGAACTGACTTGATGACATGACTTGAAGAAGCTACTTGATGAATAGTCTTTGTAAATTGACTTGATTTCTTGAAGTGATTTCAAGCAGTGGCCTGAAGAACTGACTTGATGACATGACTTGAAGAAGTGTCTTGATGAATAGTCTTTGTAAATTGACTTGATTTCTTGAAGTGATTTCAAGCAGTGGCCTGAAGAACTGACTTGATGACATGACTTGAAGAAGTGTCTTGATGAATAGTCTTTGTAAATTGACTTGATTTCTTGAAGTGATTTCAAGCAGTGGCCTGAAGAACTGACTTGATGACATGACTTGAAGAAGTGTCTTGATGAATAGTCTTTGTAAATTGACTTGATTTCTTGAAGTGATTTCAAGCAGTAGCCTGAAGAACTGACTTGATGACATGACTTGAAGAAGTGTCTTGATGAATAGTCTTTGTAAATTGACTTGATTTCTTGAAGTGATTTCAAGCAGTGGCCTGAAGAACTGACTTGATGACATGACTTGAAGAAGTGTCTTGATGAATAGTCTTTGTAAATTGACTTGATTTCTTGAAGTGATTTCAAGCAGTGGCCTGAAGAACTGACTTGATGACATGACTTGAAGAAGTGTCTTGATGAATAGTCTTTGTAAATTGACTTGATTTCTTGAAGTGATTTCAAGCAGTGGCCTGAAGAACTGACTTGATGACATGACTTGAAGAAGTGTCTTGATGAATAGTCTTTGTAAATTGACTTGATTTCTTGAAGTGATTTCAAGCAGTGGCCTGAAGAACTGACTTGATGACATGACTTGAAGAAGTGTCTTGATGAATAGTCTTTGTAAATTGACTTGATTTCTTGAAGTGATTTCAAGCAGTGGCCTGAAGAACTGACTTGATGACATGACTTGAAGAAGTGTCTTGATGAATAGTCTTTGTAAATTGACTTGATTTCTTGAAGTGATTTCAAGCAGTGGCCTGAAGAACTGACTTGATGACATGACTTGAAGAAGTGTCTTGATGAATAGTCTTTGTAAATTGACTTGATTTCTTGAAGTGATTTCAAGCAGTGGCCTGAAGAACTGACTTGATGACATGACTTGAAGAAGTGTCTTGATGAATAGTCTTTGTAAATTGACTTGATTTCTTGAAGTGATTTCAAGCAGTGGCCTGAAGAACTGACTTGATGACATGACTTGAAGAAGTGTCTTGATGAATAGTCTTTGTAAATTGACTTGATTTCTTGAAGTGATTTCAAGCAGTGGCCTGAAGAACTGACTTGATGACATGACTTGAAGAAGTGTCTTGATGAATAGTCTTTGTAAATTGACTTGATTTCTTGAAGTGATTTCAAGCAGTAGCCTGAAGAACTGACTTGATGACATGACTTGAAGAAGTGTCTTGATGAATAGTCTTTGTAAATTGACTTGATTTCTTGAAGTGATTTCAAGCAGTGGCCTGAAGAACTGACTTGATGACATGACTTGAAGAAGTGTCTTGATGAATAGTCTTTGTAAATTGACTTGATTTCTTGAAGTGATTTCAAGCAGTGGCCTGAAGAACTGACTTGATGACATGACTTGAAGAAGTGTCTTGATGAATAGTCTTTGTAAATTGACTTGATTTCTTGAAGTGATTTCAAGCAGTGGCCTGAAGAACTGACTTGATGACATGACTTGAAGAAGTGTCTTGATGAATAGTCTTTGTAAATTGACTTGATTTCTTGAAGTGATTTCAAGCAGTGGCCTGAAGAACTGACTTGATGACATGACTTGAAGAAGTGTCTTGATGAATAGTCTTTGTAAATTGACTTGATTTCTTGAAGTGATTTCAAGCAGTGGCCTGAAGAACTGACTTGATGACATGACTTGAAGAAGTGTCTTGATGAATAGTCTTTGTAAATTGACTTGATTTCTTGAAGTGATTTCAAGCAGTGGCCTGAAGAACTGACTTGATGACATGACTTGAAGAAGTGTCTTGATGAATAGTCTTTGTAAATTGACTTGATTTCTTGAAGTGATTTCAAGCAGTGGCCTGAAGAACTGACTTGATGACATGACTTGAAGAAGTGTCTTGATGAATAGTCTTTGTAAATTGACTTGATTTCTTGAAGTGATTTCAAGCAGTGGCTTGAAGAACTGACTTGATGACATGACTTGAAGAAGTGTCTTGATGAATAGTCTTTGTAAATTGACTTGATTTCTTGAAGTGATTTCAAGCAGTGGCCTGAAGAACTGACTTGATGACATGACTTGAAGAAGTGTCTTGATGAATAGTCTTTGTAAATTGACTTGATTTCTTGAAGTGATTTCAAGCAGTGGCTTGAAGAACTGACTTGATGACATGACTTGAAGAAGTGTCTTGATGAATAGTCTTTGTAAATTGACTTGATTTCTTGAAGTGATTTCAAGCAGTGGCCTGAAGAACTGACTTGATGACATGACTTGAAGAAGTGTCTTGATGAATAGTCTTTGTAAATTGACTTGATTTCTTGAAGTGATTTCAAGCAGTGGCCTGAAGAACTGACTTGATGACATGACTTGAAGAAGTGTCTTGATGAATAGTCTTTGTAAATTGACTTGATTTCTTGAAGTGATTTCAAGCAGTGGCCTGAAGAACTGACTTGATGACATGACTTGAAGAAGCTACTTGATGAATAGTCTTTGTAAATTGACTTGATTTCTTGAAGTGATTTCAAGCAGTGGCCTGAAGAACTGACTTGATGACATGACTTGAAGAAGTGTCTTGATGAATAGTCTTTGTAAATTGACTTGATTTCTTGAAGTGATTTCAAGCAGTGGCCTGAAGAACTGACTTGATGACATGACTTGAAGAAGTGTCTTGATGAATAGTCTTTGTAAATTGACTTGATTTCTTGAAGTGATTTCAAGCAGTGGCCTGAAGAACTGACTTGATGACATGACTTGAAGAAGTGTCTTGATGAATAGTCTTTGTAAATTGACTTGATTTCTTGAAGTGATTTCAAGCAGTGGCCTAAAGAACTGACTTGATGACATGACTTGAAGAAGTGTCTTGATGAATAGTCTTTGTAAATTGACTTGATTTCTTGAAGTGATTTCAAGCAGTAGCCTGAAGAACTGACTTGATGACATGACTTGAAGAAGTGTCTTGATGAATAGTCTTTGTAAATTGACTTGATTTCTTGAAGTGATTTCAAGCAGTGGCCTGAAGAACTGACTTGATGACATGACTTGAAGAAGTGTCTTGATGAATAGTCTTTGTAAATTGACTTGATTTCTTGAAGTGATTTCAAGCATTGGCCTGAAGAACTGACTTGATGACATGACTTGAAGAAGTGTCTTGATGAATAGTCTTTGTAAATTGACTTGATTTCTTGAAGTGATTTCAAGCAGTGGCCTGAAGAACTGACTTGATGACATGACTTGAAGAAGTGTCTTGATGAATAGTCTTTGTAAATTGACTTGATTTCTTGAAGTGATTTCAAGCAGTGGCCTGAAGAACTGACTTGATGACATGACTTGAAGAAGTGTCTTGATGAATAGTCTTTGTAAATTGACTTGATTTCTTGAAGTGATTTCAAGCAGTGGCCTGAAGAACTGACTTGATGACATGACTTGAAGAAGTGTCTTGATGAATAGTCTTTGTAAATTGACTTGATTTCTTGAAGTGATTTCAAGCAGTGGCCTGAAGAACTGACTTGATGACATGACTTGAAGAAGTGTCTTGATGAATAGTCTTTGTAAATTGACTTGATTTCTTGAAGTGATTTCAAGCAGTGGCCTGAAGAACTGACTTGATGACATGACTTGAAGAAGTGTCTTGATGAATAGTCTTTGTAAATTGACTTGATTTCTTGAAGTGATTTCAAGCAGTGGCCTGAAGAACTGACTTGATGACATGACTTGAAGAAGTGTCTTGATGAATAGTCTTTGTAAATTGACTTGATTTCTTGAAGTGATTTCAAGCAGTGGCCTGAAGAACTGACTTGATGACATGACTTGAAGAAGTGTCTTGATGAATAGTCTTTGTAAATTGACTTGATTTCTTGAAGTGATTTCAAGCAGTGGCTTGAAGAACTGACTTGATGACATGACTTGAAGAAGTGTCTTGATGAATAGTCTTTGTAAATTGACTTGATTTCTTGAAGTGATTTCAAGCAGTGGCCTGAAGAACTGACTTGATGACATGACTTGAAGAAGTGTCTTGATGAATAGTCTTTGTAAATTGACTTGATTTCTTGAAGTGATTTCAAGCAGTGGCCTGAAGAACTGACTTGATGACATGACTTGAAGAAGTGTCTTGATGAATAGTCTTTGTAAATTGACTTGATTTCTTGAAGTGATTTCAAGCAGTGGCCTGAAGAACTGACTTGATGACATGACTTGAAGAAGTGTCTTGATGAATAGTCTTTGTAAATTGACTTGATTTCTTGAAGTGATTTCAAGCAGTGGCCTGAAGAACTGACTTGATGACATGACTTGAAGAAGTGTCTTGATGAATAGTCTTTGTAAATTGACTTGATTTCTTGAAGTGATTTCAAGCAGTGGCCTGAAGAACTGACTTGATGACATGACTTGAAGAAGTGTCTTGATGAATAGTCTTTGTAAATTGACTTGATTTCTTGAAGTGATTTCAAGCAGTGGCTTGAAGAACTGACTTGATGACATGACTTGAAGAAGTGTCTTGATGAATAGTCTTTGTAAATTGACTTGATTTCTTGAAGTGATTTCAAGCAGTGGCCTGAAGAACTGACTTGATGACATGACTTGAAGAAGTGTCTTGATGAATAGTCTTTGTAAATTGACTTGATTTCTTGAAGTGATTTCAAGCAGTGGCTTGAAGAACTGACTTGATGACATGACTTGAAGAAGTGTCTTGATGAATAGTCTTTGTAAATTGACTTGATTTCTTGAAGTGATTTCAAGCAGTGGCCTGAAGAACTGACTTGATGACATGACTTGAAGAAGTGTCTTGATGAATAGTCTTTGTAAATTGACTTGATTTCTTGAAGTGATTTCAAGCAGTGGCTTGAAGAACTGACTTGATGACATGACTTGAAGAAGTGTCTTGATGAATAGTCTTTGTAAATTGACTTGATTTCTTGAAGTGATTTCAAGCAGTGGCCTGAAGAACTGACTTGATGACATGACTTGAAGAAGTGTCTTGATGAATAGTCTTTGTAAATTGACTTGATTTCTTGAAGTGATTTCAAGCAGTGGCCTGAAGAACTGACTTGATGACATGACTTGAAGAAGTGTCTTGATGAATAGTCTTTGTAAATTGACTTGATTTCTTGAAGTGATTTCAAGCAGTGGCCTGAAGAACTGACTTGATGACATGACTTGAAGAAGTGTCTTGATGAATAGTCTTTGTAAATTGACTTGATTTCTTGAAGTGATTTCAAGCAGTGGCCTGAAGAACTGACTTGATGACATGACTTGAAGAAGTGTCTTGATGAATAGTCTTTGTAAATTGACTTGATTTCTTGAAGTGATTTCAAGCAGTGGCTTGAAGAACTGACTTGATGACATGATTTGAAGAAGTGTCTTGATGAATAGTCTTTGTAAATTGACTTGATTTCTTGAAGTGATTTCAAGCAGTGGCTTGAAGAACTGACTTGATGACATGATTTGAAGAAGTGTCTTGATGAAGTGACTTGAGGAAGTGACTCGATGAGAGTGACTAGATGCAGTGACTTGAAGTAAAGAGACTTGAAGAAGTGACTCGATGAAGTTACTTGAGGACGTGACTAGATGGAGTGACTTGATGCGGTGATTAAGTAAGTTGATGAATTGACTTAATGAATTTACTTCATACATTGATAGAGTGACTTCAAACATGTTCAATCAATGGTTCCTGATACAATAATGGCTCAACTTAGGAAATAGGGACAACGCCATACAGTAATGCACACTATAATTTTTCCTATGTTCTTAAAACATAATTTATCGGCCATATCAGATTATAAAAAGGGAATGTAATCGTCTCTTAAAAGCTAGGTAATTTTTACTTGTAACTGGATTTATATAATTTATAAAACTAATCCCTAAAATCATGTCTGGAATTTTTGAATTTATCCGACTTCCCCTTATTTAAAAGCAATAAAGAAATATCACTCTTCCTGATTCATTTTCATAAAAACAGTTCTCTCCCATTTAATTTAAATCGTGATCTTATTTAATGTCGTTCCCTTCATAATTCCTATTTAATTGACCACCCCGCCCTGTTCATTGCGGCAGTTTGTCGGTAGCTAGTTTACACAATAATCTTAACTTGAATACTCACACCTTCGCCACACAAGGAACCTCACCGACCCCCCTTTATACACTTCCCATAAAGCCTTATCAACTTCACCTTTCATAGTTGGTGTGGGGGGGGGGGGGAGGGGGGATAGATGCCCATACGCAGTCTCAGTTATGGTGATAAAAGTCTCTGTGCCTGTCATAAATCGCTGGGGTCAGAGTTCAAGGTAAATGGCTACAGGCAGTGCAACACAAACACAAACACAAACACATACACTTGGAACCACTTTTTGATTTCCTTAGCACTGCTATCTACCTTACTCTCTCTCACTCTTTCTCTCTCTCTCTCTCTCTTTCTCTCTCTGTCTCTCTCACACACGAGATATAAATGCTTGCCAGATCCATGAGGTCGTGGTCAGGGGTGGGAGTTAGCATGAAATGTCTATATCACACTGGTGTTACACTATAAATATTAGGTGGTGTAGACGGTTGTTGACTGTCAGTGGTAGGCTGTTCATGCATAACTAAACCGCTGTAGGCATATTACATCTTGTAAAACTTGAAATAACTTCAATGAGTTCTATTGTGAGCAAAACTAAATAGAACGTTTATTATTGTGTAAACAAGTTCAACTTGAGATGAAATGCTATAAACATAGTAGACTTCAGTAATAATATAAAATGGTATTCTGAATACAATAGAACTCACTACAAGAACACGTCTTTTCAGTCTGGCAATATGGAGTCGTCTCCTCTATCTAAGACCGCTGACGACTATGCCGCTTGTCTTGCATCATTCACAACCAATCGCTAACTTCTTCCCACCGTCACCATAGAAACACACACACGCTCCATAACAATAAGAATGTTTATCTATTGTCGCTCTCTTTGATTGTGTCTGCTGATTGACACTACTTTTTTTAGAGTATATTGCAAAAGTCAGAATTAAATGGTGCCATTAATAAGTGGGTATGGGAAAGGGAGGGGGGGGGGGTCTCCATTATGTAGTCATTTAAATGAATTATCTTTACATATACAGTCGAATCCGATTAATCGGACCACATCGGGGAGCGATCTTTTTAGTCCTAATAACCGGCTTGTGAATTAACCGGATTCAACTGTGTAAGAGGATTTGTTTCGGTACTTTGGTATTCTGTTCGAATAAGTGGTGGTTCCATTAATAGATTCGAATGTAGTTCAAATACCGAAACTAAAGACCGTTGATTGTTGTGATATCCGAATCAACGTCAAACCCTGGTTGATCTACTTCCCCATTCGTTTGTGTAGAATTCAGACAACGCGTTCATTGTGTTTCACCTCTACTTGGTGTTGTAAGCCTCTACCGCTAAGGGGGTGGGGGGCACTGTAAATGATAGATCCGCCCTTTTCTTAGGTCACGTGGTGTTTGCATCCAATCTTTGGCAGCCTAGCAACACTTTTATCTCATAGGAAATCAAAATTTCAATGACATTGACAGAGTGGATCGAGTCGTAATTGCAAGCATAGAAACAAAAACTGCATAGTGGCTGGAGGATTATTTTATAGGGGCGAGTGATCTTACATTTGGAGTTTTGTGAGCCTCCAAGTTTTTACATTTCATCACTTGTTTTTTTAACAAAACAAGTATCTGGACTGATTCAGATATCTAGCACACTAGATCCACCTCGTTTTAGTTGAAATAGTGAAGTTTATTTTAGTCTATCCTAAAGCTAGATGATAGGGGAAGAGTGCGATAGTTTACGCCCAGCTGTGACCCACTTGTTTTGCTTCATCATAAGCCGATAAAGCCGTTGTCTGAAGTGGGGGAGGGGGGGAGGGACAGAGTAGAAAGATGCATGTATTTAATTTTTTTACGATTGTATTCCTTTATGTCAAAAATTGTTAGTCTCGGTAGCTTCAGGTAAAATAGTTTAATTTAAGAAAGATTAGTCCTGTCAGATACATTGAAATTAAGTGAATCGATCGATCGATCGATCGATCGATCGATAGATAGATAGATAGATAGATAGATAGATAGATAGATAGATAGATAGATAGATAGATAGATAGATACACACATACATACATACATACATACATACGTACATGCATACATACATAGATACATAGATAGATACATAGATACATAGATAGATACATAGACTACTACTGTATAAATATCTCCACCTTCCCCCCCCCCCTTGCTTGGACCAGAGGACCAAAAAACTGTCTTTAGAACTCCATAATATAAAATGCCTGCAATTGTCTTGAACCAGTTATAAGCGGAATGGACACAACTAACACAACTAACACAACACAACCAACACAACTAACACAACTAACTAACACAACTAACTAACACAACTAACGTGCCTAACATCTAGATTTATGTACATTGACTGAAGCTTCATTTCAACAGTCATCAGTTGTAAATTGTTTAACGAACTTTCATGGTGTCAGAATTGTGTCAAGTGTATCTCTGCCACATAAGATTAGTTGTCATTTGTGTGACAGGCAGAGAAAAAAAAACACCTACAGCCTCACCCGTTCGCCACCCCGTGGAGGTGACACAAGAAATGGTTGATAACATTGGACTGGAGGTAGATATTGTCCTATGCTATACGGTACACTTAGCCCTTAGTTGCAGGTGCCATTGTTTTCAGTGATCATCCATTAATAATGTCCACACTTAGGTGAGTGGTTCGGAATAATGATAATGGACTTGGACAGAGTTAGTACAACTTTCATTTACACTTTTTACAATACCTCTATTCAACTCATAATTTCATGGAACCTGGGTGGAAAAAAACGAAACGCGGATGTTTTAAACGGTTCTAAAGATTTTCCTAGAAATTTG
This sequence comes from Biomphalaria glabrata, assembly GCF_947242115.1. Classification (NCBI taxonomy): domain Eukaryota; kingdom Metazoa; phylum Mollusca; class Gastropoda; family Planorbidae; genus Biomphalaria; species Biomphalaria glabrata. The sequence goes on from NC_074711.1 coordinate 78,707,117, forward strand.
GCAGTTGAGGTATATCGTTGGTAAAAAAATTTAGTTTGAGATCTAGACAATCTTTATCTTGAACAGAGGATTTTCCTATTCATCATATAGTCTAACACATACATAGCCGTTCAGGAACATTTTGCGCTCCGTCTTTAAAGTCTTTAATTTTTTTTAAATCATTCATTATTTTTTAAGAGTACAATTATCTCTTTTACAAAGATTGTTCAGCTCCATATGTTTTTATTTTATATATTTTAATTTTTAGCAGCCCCCGAAAGGGGAATAGACGCTATTAGTTTTGTGTGGTCTGTCTGTCTGTACGTCCGTCCGTCCCGTTTAGATCTCGTAATCTAGATAAGATTTAGAAAATCCGACATCATGATATTTTAGACCATTCAAAGTTCTGATGCAATGGCAACTTTTTTTCTTTTCTAAAAGCGAAAAATTTAACTTTTGAAATCAACTATGCAAGCTACTTTCATAAAAATACACCATTTTTACTACTATTTTTTTAAATTATAACAAACACGGGAGGCTATTTAGTAAAGGAGATGGTAGTTTACCATATATTTAACACATTTATGCAAACGGTTTTAGATTTTTCTCGAAATAATTTTCTTTTACAAATTTTATTGCTAAGATATGTAAGTTCTGTCATACTAACTACTGCATTTACAAAAACAATGTTTACTTTTATTTTCAAAGAAAAAATCTATTAGGTATGCATATAATAGAAACGTAATTTAAAACAACAATTAATAAGTAGTTGTTCATATTATCGCGTGAACTGTAGTAGAGTAGAACCATAGTAGGACAATAAACTAAAGGAAGGGGAGAATTTTTAAAATTTGTTTTTGGAAATGTTTTTTTTTCCTGAATAAGAGATTGATCCTTTACAGAACAACTAGATCAATCAGATACTGATTATATGACATCAGTAAGGCCAGGTTCACATCGAACTTCTCCTTCACTTTCACCTATCCCTTGGTCTGCTGGACCATTGGGGCACCACACAAGATCCGTCATCCTTCTTTCTCGATTCTTCTCTGTCATTTGCTTTTGATAGAATTTCATTCTGATATTCTTCTGAAAATATTGAAACCTGTCTTTTTACCTGTCTTGGTGGACCATCTCGGGGGCCGATTTTGAGTTTGTTTGTCCACACAAACTGTCTTTGTAACATTGTAATTTTTCATTCTGCTAAATGTTGAAATCCATGAAAGTGAAAGACATTCCTGTACTGGAGACCCATTAGCAGTGGCGTAGCTATGGATTTGGGGGCCCGGAGGGCTTGACCTCTTTAGCGGCCCCCTGCATTCTGACATTCAACATTATGACATGAGATAATGACGTAATATTTAATGTCAAAACACATTTCGAACACTAATTTGGGAGCCTTCTAAATTTGGACTCCCTTCCCTCACCCTAGCTACGCCACTGCCTATTAGAAAGTTTAAAATCTGCAGAAAAGCGTGTCGTTAACATGCAGAATTACATTTCGAATACAAATATAAACGCCGTTTTAAACACCATATCGATCTGACTAAAGCGGCCACTTTGAATTGACCTTATTTTATTCCTGGTGACTTTTATGTTTCGCCAAACTGATAAACATGCTTTCGTGTGATTGGTAGATTTAACTACCCATAGCCCTATGCTTAATGACAGCCTAGTGTTCAAAGATTTATATCATAATTACTGTAAAACTATAAACTATGGTCTTGACTAGTCTCTAGAAAATATTGTTCAACCTCATGCGAAAGTCCACTGCGGGTGGCGTCTGACTGAGTGACACGTTGAAACTGAAAAGATCGTGTTATTCCCGCTCCTGCCTTCCCCCCTAACGATCAGTAAAGTGCATTATCTATAAATATTGAGAATTCCAAATTTAGATTGAATTTTTTTCCCCCCACTATCTACTGAAAACAAACAGATCTACCTCAGCCAGGAACAAGACGAGGTAGTGCTGCCCAGATAAAAGATACAATGAATGAATAATTTAACGACAGATTCTAACACGTAGACGTTTTGAGATAGTTTAAAATTAGTATCGCGCGAGGTGAAGGTCGTTTTCGAGGCTGGGTGTCAGGCCACTCTTGTGTACTCAGACTGGGACAATATCGAGTACAATTATTTGTCAATGTGACAATCAAAGCAAGAGATGTATCGATTAGGACCACTTTTAAGTGGCGTGCTCATCTAACGATCACTAATCAATGGAAACCCGTCATTATCAAGGCGGTCTAGTTGAGGTTTAAATAGATTTCAGTGCCAGAGTGATACTAAAAAACAGAGATAGAGACAGAGAGACATTAAAGAGTAACAGAAAACTATTAGAAAAAAAAAAAGATAATTTCTATCATAAAATAATATAAGAGAAAGCTCACTAAATCTTTATTTTGGAAGAAAATCATTCTGAAATCTTTTTCTGGGGATGGACATACATAACTAATTGTACCAATATTGTGATCATTACTATCTCAATTTTAAAGAGTTATCTTAGCTGAACATTTTAATTAATCTATTTTATTCTTTGAAGCAACAAAGCAACAACATGTTTTACACATTCCTTCAGTGTTTCAGAGAATCTACCTTCTAGTCCAAAATTTCCCGCAGGACGACGGGAAATGGCAGAGGGCAGGGTATGAACCCGGGACGAACGAACGACAGTCCAGCGCGCTTATTAGATTAAAAATACTAAAATTTAATATGAGCAACTACACATTTATCTGATGAAACAAAATTAATGAATCAGGAAACTAAATTATACCATCTCTTCTTGATTATTAATTATGAGCTTTTTTTTTCAGAATGTACTTTTTTTTTCCAAAATGGTGCATTATGTCAGACTGATACATTATCTAAGAATTGCGTATTATTTCAGAATGCTGCATTATTTTAGGACGGTGCATTAATTTAGAAGAGCGCATTATTTCAGAATGGTGCATTATCTCAAAATAGTTTTTTTTTATTTCAGAACAGTGTACTATTTCAGACCTGTATATTATCTCAGAATAGTGATTTGATCTCAGAACAGTGTACTATTTCAGACTTGTGTATTATTTCAGAATAGTACATTACCTCAGAATGGTACATTATATAAATAATTAAACTATGGAACTAATTTGTGGATTATGTTTTGGACACAAACACTCTAAATTAAAAAATTACAACTTTCTATATATAGGTCTTAAAAGAAGAACAGAGAAGATGAAATGTAAAAAAAAAAAAAGGTAAGCGGAATTATCGCCTTATTATGTTTATAAACTTTCTGAACTAAAACTATTTTTAACAAAAGTATATAATTGAAAGAAAACGTAATTATTAGCAAAATGTTTCAAAATTATTATATTGTGAATTAAGTGCTTAGATCACTGCATGCTATTACTAAGCCAGCATATCAAATGGCTAGCCTTGCTTTGTCTTCGGAGTATAACTCTTCTAACCTGGAGAATCTTGTTTTCTGACATAAAATATTCTCCGCCATGATTCCATCAACAGATATCCTAACCTTGTCCTAACAGGACATACACAAGGTGATCACAAACGAGCTATTGTGCTAACAACATAGTCGCCTGGTTGTTTTATGTCTTGTTTCGTTTGTCAATAGTGGAGTATCTCACCAGGTGAACGCACTTCAGACATCAATCACTTCTTCAACAAGCCATAAAAAAGTGTGTACAATAACTCTGTTGAAAACAAACTGAAGGACTTAAGTAAGACTTGAACATTGCGGAATTCTGGACAAGGGTTGTTTACTTCTAGTCTCTAGACTTTTCAAGCAAGCAATCCAGGAATGGAAATACACTTATAAGAATGCAATGAATATATATATATATATATATATATATATATATATATATATATATATATATATATATATATATATATATATTTATATATAGCTATAGGACATTAGTGTCATTGGTGTAAATCTTTTCCCTTCAGTTATTACTTTGGTGAGCCGTTGAGGCACCACACATGATCTGCTGACCGTCTTGATTCATTCCTGTCTTTTGTCTTGAATAGAATCTATTTCACTGATAGGTCCGTCCATTCTTTAATGTTATGTTATGTCTTTTTTTTCCTGGTACTGTTCCCTCAAGGAATGTCTTTGTGAGACCTAATGACCTTGTGATATGGCAACGTTTCTTGAAACATATTAAGCTAAAATATTCAGATGAAAAATGAAAAAAAAAAAATTCAGAAATGAAACAGTGTAAGAAAACGTTATGTCATCGTAAGATTGTAAAACATTCGGATCTACATTTGACAATCTACACCTAGATCCTGTTAAAGAAAAAAGAAGTACAGCTATGGAGTAGACGTGAGTGTTTCTGTTGGAACAGCCTCGAGAAAAGGTGAGCGGATGGTTTTGGTTGTGTAGTTTGAATAGATTTTGATGAAACCACGAGATGGTCTGTCGTAATTCAGCTTTATAAATACAGGTGTGAAAGTTGAAAAGAGAAGAACAAGTGAGTGACGTGAGAAAGAAAAGATGTGTGTATTTTTAGTGAGTTAGATCTTGTTTAAATTATAGTTTTGAATTGTGTTTCAACATCATACATCTACTTTCACATTGAATTTGTGTATATTTATAAATACAATTTAGATTCAGTTCTGTCTCTAATGAAACTTGTTCATGTTTATTTCCAGGTCTACATTAAGAATTTAATTCAGCTACACTGGTCTCATCACTCAAGTTATAAGCCAACAATGGAGTATCCACATATAAAGTAGTTCCTTGAATAGCTCGTCAAGAAGACGAATACATTGATACATACAAATGTTTCTAGTTCATTGAAGAAATGATTCTCGACATTCTTATCCCGTAGCTCGGTCAAACGAGGACACGTCTAGGGAGGAGGTAACATATTTACTGTTACGGAGGATAACTGTGTGACTTGAGGCTGTCCAGTGTGACGGATAGCCCCCCAGTAATCCCCACTTCTGTCCGTACTGCAGGTGGAGTCCATTAAAACGTTCTTAGCCCCCCGCGTCACCCACTCATGTTTGTAGATCGTAAACCGTCAAGTTCGGGTGATAACAGTCTTGAATGGATTCAAAACTGAGGCGCGGGGGAGGTTACAGAGAGCGCCCTTACGATAACTTTGGTAAATCAACACAGTCTCGCGAAAACATTGACACACAAGCATTATATAAAAATCTAAAAAAAAAAAAAAAAACAATACAAAAAGCATATATGGGTAGGAACCTTTCGATCCATGATTATTTTAAATATTGTAAGTTTTGTATTCTATTTTATATAAAAATCTTTTATATCTCAAATAAATTAATTAATTTTTAAAAAATATGTTTCATGTGTTGTCATCGACAATAAATAGTTCAGCAAATGGTCAACTTGATCCGAGAATGGGAAGTTGGAGCTTTGTGAAACTGATGTAATAATAGAAAGGGAGAAACTAAAAAATTAACATTTTGATTTTGACTCAGTTCATTCTATTTGCCCCTTCACAAAACTCGCTGATGATGCGGCTTTTTTTTAGCCTTTCTCTCAGAGAGCTCAGACGTTATTGATTACTGTTGGGGCACCACTCAAGATCTGTCAACCGCCTTTCTCCATTCCTCTCTGTCTGTTTTCATTATTATCACTTTTCATTTGCTTTCATCTTGATTATGTGTATCTTGTTATTATTTGTCATTTTGAAAGCCTTTTCTTTTCTTATCTTTTCTGGCAAAATAAATAAAAAGTGTAAATTTTTAATTGTTAATTGCCATTTGCCTTGGATTAGAATTTCATTCACTGACAAGCCTGTTTATTTTTTGATGTTGTCTTCCCATCGCTCTCTCTCTCTACTTTTTCATCTCCTTCCTGGTACTGTTCCCTGAAGGAAGGTCTTTGCGAACCTTGAAGACCTTGTGATGTGGCCATAGAGTTTTAGTGTACGTTGTTTGACAGTGGTCAGCAGGTTATGGTGGAGTACGATAGCTGGAGACATTTAAAAAAAATTAAATGTCAAAAAAGAAAGAAAGGATAATAGATTTTAGGGAAAATAAAGAAAATGATATTATTTCTGTAGCTGGACGGAACATTGAAATAGTGCAAACTTTTAAATATTTACGTTTTCTATAGTACTATTTTTTTAATTTTTTTTTTGGATTACAAAATTATTATTATTATTGTTGTTATATATTGCTAAATGAATGGGAAACGACCAGCTTCCGTTTCCCACAATCTATGTGAGGTCAACGTGACTATCAGAAAATCTCATGAGTCTTGAATCATTCTTCACAGTTGCCAGAAACCAATTAAGACTAGACGAGCTTCTAGTAGTATCTCAGTTTATTTTACCGGGCCCTTTGTTTGCCTCTTGAAATCACTCATGTCACGTGTTAGCGCAAATTTAATTCTAATGTCAAAAAAAAAAAAATTATAATTAAATTCTAAACAAACTACGGATAACACAAAAATATGTTTCATACATTTTCTGGAGCGGTGTAGAAAATCAGTGTTCGCTGGAAACGTTGTACGTTTATCTATTATTCAGCAATATATGTCAGTGGAAATTAGTTGATGGTTTAGGTCAGACGTAATGAGACTTTTCATGTCATGGTATTCAATGTTTACTTTGACTCGGTTTGTCTATGTGTGTATATATGTGTGTGCATATGTGTGTGTCTGTGTGTGTGAGAGTGTGGGCGCGACCACACGAACACATTAATTTAGCTTTTTGAAAAGAAGTTTCAGACGTCGAGTAGCCCCCCCCCCCCACCTTACAGTTGACCCTTGTACTATCAGGAAGTGTGAAGAGAAGGTTGAACTGGCCAATTTAAAGGTCCGAAAAATGTAAAAACCCTCACCCTTACCATATTCTTAGTTTAAAATTGTTTCAAAATATTCCCCACCCCTTCTTAGGGGGGTGGGAGGGGCGGGAGTGAAGGGCAGTGTTAGGGTGGTGGGAGGGGCGGGAGTGAAAGGCAGTGTTAGGGGGTCTCACAAAAAAAACAATGTTAAAACAATGTTAAAAAACAAAATAGCCACTGAGAATCGTTTCATGACTGATTCATAAACGATTTTTCTAAAGAGGAAAATAAAATTGTAAGGAAATAATAACCTACACCCACTCCAAGGCTGAAAAAATCTCAAATTTCATTTGAGCTGTGCCCATGCAATTCTATGCCAGGATAGGAACTGGGTACCTTCAGTTCTGCAATACATTTCCCAATCGCTGTCTCCATGTTGCCGTTTTGATTTTGATGATACGCAAAACCACTTAGAGAATTATAAAGAACTATCACGTCGCTCAACTTATTTTGTTTGAATGAACTGTGTGAACTGAGGAATACAAAATCTCAAAGGTCACAACGCGAACTTTAAAATAATTTAATCGTAATGTGTAAATTAAAAGATTTGAACTCTTGGCATCAAAGTTATTATCCGAAGCACAAAGACCTAAAATAATTATACTTAGTTGGGAGTCGAACCTCTGAATTACAAGTTAAGGCCACCAAGCATTTTCCAAACCATGACATCAATGACATTGTCATGGAACTCATGATGTTTCTCAAACGACCTTGCTGACATCTATAATCATATCCAGACGACCCCAAATAGCGCTTTCAATTACATTGATCTTGTCATTATCTATTGACCGACAACATGGTGCATGATTAAATATTAATAGCTTTTCAAAACAAGGGAAGATAACTTGGTAATCAGACCATATTTTTTTCACCTTGGTAACCATTCTGTTTCTGGCAGTAAGAAAAAAATATAATTTTACAGTTCAGTGAGCGGCAGATAGAAAAATGACAATTTCGCATAATTCGGAATGTTTTTTTTCTTTCCTCCACAGCTAATCGTTCATCGAGTCGTCTGCTACAGCAGATCAAAGGGACTGAAATCTTAATGGGTTGGGCGAGTGGGGGCAAGAGAGATAAACTGTAAATATTTGAGAAAATCGCTTACCATGACAGAATCTTTTAAAATACAATTTAAAAAAAAAATAAATTCAGTAAGATGTATTTTTTCGTATTATCTCCCTTTAGAAATGTTTTAAAAAAAAACATATGATTCTTGAATTGTGAATTAGATCCTACCCGGGAATCATGTGCAATCTCTAAGCACGAACGCACAGGTCTAACACCTTGACAATGACGTATAGATTTTCTAACACCTGACCTGACATGCATGTCGAAATGTCGCGTGTGTGTGTATATGTCATAGATAATTATATTTCTAGACAAGAAACAATATCGGGCTGTTATATTACATTGCAATTTTTCGTTCGGGTCTTATTTATTGGAAGATATAAAGAATGTACCTTAGAAGAAAGGAAGGGGGGTGGGGGGAGCCGAAGTTAAGTTATTGTACATCAAAAGCTTGCTTGACACGGAAAAATTGCCCCATTATAACATCTCTGCATGACTGGTCACTACCGCCACCCCATCTCCCCTAACTACGATATTTGGACCCCTTGGATCCTATTAAAAAGTAAGAAACGGTTAGGGATCCCGAAACCCTTCGAAACCAGCCAGTTGGACAAACTAAGGTTATTACTGTCCTTAGCCAAACCTCTTGCAGCAAGGTTTGATTTACGGTAGGCAGGATTCACACTCGTACCATAGTGACTACAGTCCAAAGCGCAGGACCACACGACCAAGCAGTCATTTTATGCTTTCATAGTGGTCTCTCTTTTCAAACAAGGTATTGCATCTAATCACAGAAATGTAATAGACAAGACTTTTTAAATTCTCATCATTCGTTTTTTATAAAGAGTAAAAAGTAGAGTTAAGTGCCCCTTTCAGACCTTGCTGTCTATAAGGCAGATGATGTAAAGATAATCTGTTTCAGGGGCCGACGCTCACAACGACTAAAAGTCTTTACTTTCCCCAAATAATGGAAGGGTTGAGTGGGTTCAGGAGGCCTACAAAAAGAGAAATTTTTAAAAATTCTTTTCTGAGATTTGAATCCGAGCACCCGGAAGCCAAACTCTGTACAACTCAACCACCGAGCCCCATTTGTAAAGAGCAAAAATACTCAAAAATACTTTAAGCGATGTCAATTAATCAATTACTAAATAAACATATGTATCACTAATTGAGGAATGGGTAACAATTGTTAGTATTTATCAACTTGGGACATCAAAAGTGCTGCGCTGATGTCTCGTCAATGTTTCTAGAGCACAGAAGCAAGACATGAAGAGATCACTGCACAAGTTATCTAGCCCCACCTCCCTTCCCCTCTTCACTTCAAAACAGGTGCTTCCTGAAGTTTGGTCTAAGTTCATCCAGTCAAAACATATTCCAGAGACATTAAGTGCCATTTAATGATTTAAAGAAAAAAAAAACGTTTTGAAGTGTTCATCTACATCTGTTATCAGGAAGAGCTTCAAATTGAACAAGAACTGGAAGCACTAGTGTGTAGCTGTGAGCTTGTTTTATCTGGGTTTAATTTTTTAAGCTGATCTTGTTTATATGGGTTTAATTTGATCAAGTTGTCGGAATGATGAAATGAAAACTTAGCTGAGGATGTGCTGAAGTAGAAATAAAAATAGGAATAAAAGTTAAAATGGCAGGTTTCTATTCTTACTAGTAGATGACAAGTTGGTCAAAAGTCTGGCTGCGAAGTAGCGCCGCGATAATAACTCAAACGTCCTGGCTTCTCTTCCTTACATGTTCTTTTTTTTTTTTACGATGACAATCCGATCTGATATGATTTGATCCGTTCGATTCGATCAATTCTATTAGATTCAATCCTATCCAATTATATCTAATTCTATTCTATTAGATCCAATCAGTTCCTATTAGATAAAATCCAATCCTATTCGATCCAATCCGATCCTATCAGATCCAATCCTATCATATTAAATCAAATCCGATCCTATTAGATCCAATCCGATCCTATCAGATCCAGTCCAATCATATTAGATCCAATCCGATCCTATCAGATCCAATCTGATATTAGATCCAATAAGATCCTATAAAATTAACTACGATCCCATTAGATCCACTCCGATCCTATTAGATCTAATCTGATCCAAGCCATTTTTTCAGAATATAAAATAGAAATGGATTTTATTCTTACTTTTCATTGCTTGTTTTAAAGTAACGTTACAGGCAATAATGTTGAGTAACTACATTAGAAAGAGTTTTCACGTTACGCTATTTATGTGTCGGTTTGTGTTTGTATTTGTGTGCGATGTTTGTAGTTGGCGTGTGTTTATAAGTGCACAAAAGTGTCGTTGTTCGAGTCCATTCGTCACCAGCTGAGGGCAGTTTAGACCAATACCTCGTTGCCACGTCACAGGTCTGTACGACGTGGCCCATTGGTCTAAATTGCCCATTGATAGTGACGTTGCAGGTCAGTGTTGAGGCCTTGTATAACGAATGGACTCGCGTTGTTTCAATGTCAAACTTCCAGCACAAATTAAACGATGAACAGACCAGCCACAAATGAGGCTGAAGACACTTTCAGAGCAGTTCTCAACCTCGACTGATGCGCTCAAATATCACCCACACCGCCGTCTCATACAAAGAAAAAAAAATACGGAGTTACCCAAATATGAAGTTGTGTTATTAATATTATACATAAACATTTATCGTTTTGGGGCGCAGTGGCGCAGCGAGGGTTAATGCACCCCAAGTCACGTCTCGATTGGTAGAGTCTCAAAGGCGTGTGACGACGTCAGTAGGGGATGATCCATAACTCTCTTTGCATGAATGCGATGTCTGCCCATAAAAAAAAATAACAGCTCTAGGCTGTACAGCAGTAAGACGAATGTGCAATGCTCCTGAACGCTGCTTCTGCGTGACTTAAGGATGGAATTACTAATCTAGAAACAATTTGCAATGTAGCAAGGAATCATGGGATATCGAGGCGTAAGTCTTGATTGTTTTTTCTTCAGTTTCCGCTTGGCAAGGAATACTAGTTCCGGTTATTGGATAAAGACTTTTTTTTCCTGAATGTCTCTAGGAAACCAGGACATCGGCTGATTAACCTGAATTCTGATTTGTCTTGGTATAGAGTTATCGAACTCGTTATTATACCCAGAAGGAGAGTGGGGTTGCATTCATTTTGACTTGAACTGAATGTCCATATCTAATTGCCTAAGACTAAGTCTGATTTATTGATCCTTTTGGAAATTGGTTGTGATTACAAGGATTATTTTCTCAAATAAAGACAACACAACAGAAGCATACACATAAATAGAACAGACACAACATAAAGAATTCATTCAGCGACTACACACAGGCATCTTGGTCCTTTTCATGTTTCCTGATCAACGAGTCTGACCGAGTAAGGTAAAATTGTGACAAACCTAATCCTCCTTGTGAGTCAATAGAAAAAAATAAAGTTCCTCTTTCAGACCTTGCGATCTATAGAGCAGATGATGTAAAGATCATCTGTTTCTATGGCCTAACGACCAGGGTGTCAGGTGGCCAGCACAATGTCCAACGCCTTTACTTTCGCCAACTAAAGTCAGGTACCCATTAGAGTTACGTGGACTTAAGGGTGCCCTTAAAATCCCGAAATTCAAAATTCCAGTCTTCACTGAGATTCGAACCAAGAACTCCAGGTTTGGAAGCCAAGCGCATAACGACTCAACCACTGTGTCCCCCCACACATCATTGTGTTGCTGACACAAAAGTGTTGTCACTTTGACTGTCAGAGTCTTATTGTATTCAAAACTTAATGTATTCTCTCAATAATTCGTAACATTAAAAATACTGGCAAAATTAAGTGTCAGAAGCTGCCAAAGTTCACATCAAATATCCCCCCTCCCCCCTCCCCCGCCACACACAAGCATACACACACACACCACGACACGCACACTTCTGAAACTGTTATGTTCAAACATCTTCCACACTAAATGTAACACTTGTTAGTTGATCGATTACTTGCGGCTATCTTTGTGTTGCACTCTCCGCCAATTACCGATTACAGATTTGTTCCACACCAAGCCTGGAGAGCTCCGAGATTAGCACTTCTGAAACATTTCATTCAATGGAAATATTGAAACATTAAGTGCAGGCTTTACGTGGGTGTATGTATACATAGCAGTGTGGTCAAGTGTTTATGAGCATGTGGGATTTGTTGGTGCTCTGTTATGGTACTAGTTGTTTTGTTTTTGTTTATTTTTCACACCCGTCAATATTGACGGAACAAAGAATGCTTGTTTTTTTTTTTTTTGTTTTTTTTTTGGTTGAGAATTGGTTTCTGTGGGAAAATGAGCACGAGGTTGCTAAGCCCTCAGATTAAATTACAAATTATTTATTTGGATACATATTTAAGCGCTGCTTGTGATCTGTAGGGCAGTTGATGTTAAGGTCATATGTTTCTTTGGCCAACACTTATTGAGCAGGGTGTCATGTGGCCATCACAACGACCAACCGCCTCTACTATCTACAACATTAGTCAGTTGAGACCTAAAGATTGGAGGTGTCTGGACTAGGGGGCGCACTACAAATCCTGAAACTCAAAAATTATTTTAGAGATTCGTAAATAGAAGACACACATTTTACATTAGACTACTTAACAGTGTGAATCATTATTATTGTTATTATTATTATTATAATTACTATTCTAGACATGAATTAATTTTGTCTATTATTATTATTATTATTACTATTACTATTATTGCTACAAACGAGCGAGTATTCATTCTCTGGGGCAGCCAAGAGAAACAAAATTCAATATAGTCCCTTTATCAGTTTCCACTGAGGAGTTCTCTGATGATGTGTCAGGTCTGCAGCAGTACCGCCCTTTGACAGGCAACGAGAATGTTCCAAGGAATGTTAAGGGCCTTGAAAGTATCTGTGAGGTCAATTGTTATTACCCCCTCGATTGATATAACAATGGGGTGTATTGTTTTTCTGGATAGTTTCCATAAACGCTTCATTCCCAAGCCTAGGCTCCCATTGTGTATTACTTAATATAAAAGATGCATAGTTAAGTAAGAAAAGCGTTTCATCGTGCATCGATAGGGGAAAGGGTTCGTAACCTGGACTCATTTTGTCGATGGCACACATCTTTGATTTGGTAAAATGATCTTTCGTTTTTAGAAACTGACTCAAAATAAATTCGCTAAGATTATCTCTAGACGTGACTATGTCTCACTTCGAGTGTAAGGGCCTCAAAAAGAAACACAGTCTAAAACTTATCATACCTGACCTAAATTAAATCGTTTCGAGAAAGTAAATAGAAAACCTTCTTGGTATTTAGCTATCTAGCTTATTTGTAGACTAAATATCACCATGAGATTGTATCTACAAATATTGACTTCACAAAGGAACAGATCGGTATTCTAGTATCCAACATGTCTGTTACATTAGCGTAAGGGATTAGCCAGGAGAAGTTAACTCTGCTCTAATGTCCACAGAAAGACGAGAGTTATCAACCTTTTATTGCTTAACAACCAGCTGTTGACATGGGCGGGTCCGGTCACGTTCCTATTCTTCCAAGCCCTATCAGACTTGAACGTTTACTTGGGTTCTAGACATAGAACATAGAAGACATAGAAGCGAGCGGTAGGTTATGTGCAAACTGAGCTGTTGACATCGGGTCCATGATGAGGACATTACGAAATGTAGATCAAGTTGTAACAGTAGACTGACAAACCAGTATAACACGTTCGAAAATAACTCGGGCTTCATATACAACTTGAAAGTAACAGCCAACTAATATTTAACACTTCCATGCAAGGTCGAGAAGGCCTCCTAACCAAGTTCGTGGCCTAAGATTTTGAAGATAAGATCTTTTTGGGCGCCAGAGGCAACTCTGGTACTGTCCTAAATTCATATCTGACATATTATATCACACTTTGAATGTCCTACTTTTATCTACGCCCTAGCTTAGGCTAATTGTCCTGGTTTTCCCAATTTCAAATATTCATGAGAGTATTTAAAATTGTAACCGTGTTTCAGTAAGATATAACATTAACTCTTGGCTAGGTAAACTATTATATTTTGTATTTAATATGCATAGTGAATTCGTATATGAAAAGAGATTGATTATAGTTTCAAAGCACTGAAAAGATTTTGAGCTAAACCTCGCGGGGTGATAAGTGAAAGAACTATGACGCAAACATTTTAATGTATTTTGTCAGAATTTTCAAGACACCAATTTGTACACCTGGCATCTGTCCTACAAGTTATATGTCTAAAATAAAACATCACTTTTTATCCTTTGATTGCGCTGAATAGAGTCGTGTTCCAACCGTTTGAGAATGGATGTATATCGTAGAAAATAATAATTCAGACTAGTCTAAAATTATTTATAATTTTAGTTGTTTCCTAAATATTTATCTTCTAAGTAAAATATTCAATCCTTTATAACAAAGGGAGGCCACCTATGATGTTCTTTACACACATTCATACACGCAAAGTTTGATAGATTTGAGAATACAAAGAATAGTTGCAGTATGGTCTCTCGACACTTAAGTATGTAGAGTTGACACCCCTGGCAGGTCAGATTGTGGTAAAGTAAAAACACTAATCTTGTGGTAACAGTAATTTTACAGACGACTCGCATTTTTTTCTACCAAACATATATATATATATATATATATATATATATATATATATATATATATATTGTTGATATCTTTAGGTTGATATCATCAAGTTACAATAACCTTCAACCAAGGAGAGTATCAATATGTATGACTTATCATATAATAGTTCGCTGAACGCAAAACTGTAGAATGACATTTGAATTTAGATCTACTTTCATTTTTCATTTCTCAATTGCGAAATTTAAAAAAAACAAACAATTATACTCTTGTATAATTCATTTAATGCACTTTTAGCCATTTAAGACTGGAGTCTTAACACCGGTTCATCACTGCTAGGGTTTTACACTCTAAATGGGTTTTTTTTTGAATCATGTTGTTTTTCCTTTCGAAATTTGAATATTTCGTTCCAAATGAAGGAAATACTTTCTGTCTAAATATAAATTTACTAGTCGACCGGCGGCGTAGCATACGCCGCTATTTTTGCAGGGCCGTCCTAAGGCCACTGCAACCTATGCGACCTCAGTGGGCATAAATTTATTGTTCACATTCAGGCACATTTCTTGTCACTTGGTTACAGAAACTAAATTAACTCCTTTGTTTGTTGACGAAATGGACAAAACATATATATATATGTACGTATATATATATTTGTAATAGGTGCCGTTACTCAGTGATAGATTGCCTAACTCTAACTACTAATAAATTAATAATAAACGTTCGAATACAAGAAAAATTTTAATTTTTTTCACCACATTCAAAAAGGTGCCTGGATTCCTGTGCACATGAGAGTCTGAGTTAAAAACAAACAACAATGATGACGTCACCAACATGTTATCCAATATGTCCGCACACAAAAACTGAATTAAAATTGGATGCCTGTACATTAGAAGACTGTACCAGACAGGAAACAAATCTCTATGATTTGAAACAGCGGAAGTTCGATGGACTTGTGCAGGCTTACAGACATAGAGCTGAAGGGAAGTAATTCTAACGTCAGACAAGACGACACTCGGCTAGAAGGAAGAACTCTCATCATCTCATCATATGAGCATTACCGAAACACTGCTGTCATGGAAACCGATGGACGAAAATTTACTTTAGTTCATTTTTTAATGCCATTTTTTTTTGTGTTCGCAATAGCGGAAGATTGTTCATCTTACCTGTCATCAAATTAACCACTTTAAAGCCAAAACCCAAAAATTTTAAAAACATTTTTAAGGTTCCACGAGTGATATTAAAAGTGATTGTATCAATTAGTTTGAATTAGTCATGTAATTAAACCTAAAATAGATCTAAACAAACATGAATAAATCTGTACGATTTGAAATTGTGTACCAATTGTGTTTTTTTAGCGCAATTTCATGCTTTTAACTTTCTCAATAGGCTATGATCTTAATCTTATCACTTGTCTGGACCAGTTGGGGAAGGATTGGTGGGGGGGGGGGGGGGGAGGAACAAAGATTGGGGTATCTGGGGTGAATGTTACTGAGATTATTTTTGAAATGCATTTATAAAAATCGTTCAAAGACCTGAATTCAAATTCAAGGGCTCTAGCCTCCCCAAGCTTCATCAAGCCAATACACTAGCCACTGTGCCAGTGTATGGCTTATGAAAATAGAAGGTTTTATAGATAACTTTTAAAGCAGCGACCTACAAAGCATAAAGGGGGCTAGTTCAACTTTCATTATATCATTCAAGTACAATTTCTTTCCTTTGTACGATACCAAACAAAGTAATAAATTACTAATAGTTAATTAACTAATGGACCTCATTCACCAATCGTAAACAAACAACATCCAGCCACGTGGTGCTCTATCTCTTCTTTATAATTTACGATCTCATGTTTAATTCATGATGGTTGTCACGTGACAGTTTGTTTCGTTGTTTTATCAATAAGATCACGTGACTAAATGTTGTTTGTTTACGATTGGTGAATGACGTCCATTGTTTTTTTTTATAATTATTGTTTTGTCATGTAAATAAAATAATTGTGCGAAATTTCAAGGTTGATCCAAGATTGTATGTGAGGGAAAACACGTGTAGAAACTTGTTACCAGACAGACAGACAGAGTTGATATAAGCTTTGTACTTATTTCAGATATAATACCGGTCTACTGGTTATTTTAACCTTACCATACATGAACATTTCAGAAAACATAGCAGACATACAAGCAGACGTGATTTGTTATTCCAACACAAATGTATACCAGTGTTGCGCTTTCTAACATCCTTGAAAACACACAGATGATATGTTCTTGTGAGGTAAATAAACTTATCATTGAGCTACCCAGAAACGCTCCTGTGCTTGGTGCAACTGCCCTCCCCGACATAATATTTCCCAAATGAAAGCTATTATTAAGCGAACAGAAGCTCCTTCGGGTGAGTAGCTCATTTTAAATTCTTTAATAATAATAACAAAATGTCTGCTTGTTTATCAAAAAACTAAAAATAAAATGTCTGCTTGTTTGTCAAAAAACTAAAAATAAAATGTCTGCTTGTTTGTCAAAAAACTAAAAATAAAATAGCTGCTTGTTTGGCGAAAAAAAAATGAAGTTACCTTGGTGCCGTTTCGGTCTGCACCTCTCAAACCATTTTATCGACGCCACACGCCATAATTTAGCACGGGGACATTCCCAGAAGAAAAATGGATAACATTGATGACATTGATGACATTGATGACATTGATAACATTGATGACATTGATGACATTGATGACATTGATAACATTGATAACATTGATGACATTGATGACATTGATGACATTGATGACATTGATAACATTGATAACATTGATACAATTGATACAATTGATGACATTGATGACATTGATAACATTGATAACATTGATACAATTGATAACATTGATGACATTGATGACTTTGTTGTTTCAAAGCTCAAAGAAAGCAGACGCCAAGATATTTTCCAGATCACAGGCAACATTGCAATCCACGACACTGCTTTTGAAATAGGTCAAGATAACGACGGGTTCTATAACTGGTCTAATGCGGCCCTAGTCTATAGGGCAGCTAATAGCTATTATAATCAAACCCCGCGATATGTGCATTAAAGATGCAGGACCTAATTTATAATATAATAATTTCCATTAAAAATTATTTTGACTAGGGTCAATTAAAATTAAAAGAAAAATGATATAATACCATATTTGTTGTTATAAAAAAATTATTGGTAAACATGATTTAAAAATCTAAAATGTTAATTTTGTAATTAACTTTCCATTGATTTTTTTTTTTAAAGTTCTGTATTCTTTTTTATTCACTTAATAATTGTATGTCACTTGAAAATTGTAATTGTCCATCTTGGATACAATGGAAAATTCATTACTTTTGCAGTAAAGAAAGAGCACTGGGTTTAACGTTGATTGTAATAATAACATTTTACATCTCTTGTTTCTCATAGTCCTTTTAGGTTTTGTTCTAGAACTTTCCAGATAACATTTGCAAGTCGATTTCAAGCGATGAATTTCAGACGCAAATCGTTCAAGTGGGAACATATGCGTCTTGACAATGTGACGGCTCTCATAAATACTTCCTTTTCAGAAGTCTACAGAATACCAAGAGACTTTGGAAAGACATTCGTCTTGCACTATTTACATTCTCCTTCAATTACCCCCCCCCCCCTTTTTTAGTCTGTTGAAACTTGGACCGTTGGCGCATCACACGTGATCTGTAAATTCTCTCTGTCCTATGCCTTGACTAGAATCCCCTTGAATGACACGTTCGTTGATTCTTTGATGTATGTCCATCGTTTTTGGTTCTCTCTGCCTCTTCTCTTTATTGAAACTCCTCCGTGCACAAAGGTTTTAGAGACGTGCAGTACTCGTACTCTTAACTTCATTAGTAAAAAAGAAGTAAAAACCTTGCAATCTGTGAGGCAGATGATCATCTGTTTTTGTGGCCCACGGTTAACGAGGGTGTCATGTGACCAGCACAACGACCAACCACCTTTTTTTTCCCAATTAATGTCAGAACTGGGCGGACTCAGAGCGCCCTAAAGATCATTAAAAAAAATAATCCCAGTCTTCACCAGGATTCGAGCCCTGAACCCTCCGGTTTGGAAGCCAAGCGCTGTACCACTCATCTGTCGCGCCTCCTGCATGATGAGTTACTTGTCTGAAAATACTGGACAGTACAGTTTAAGTTTACGTTTGTTTTTGTTTTACAGTTGTCAGCAAGAAGGTCATCGTGGGGCCCAACAGCCATTGTAGTCATGTTTCGGAGTTCCTCATTTGTGGATAATTTGGAAATTCCCGAAAGCGATAGTCCTTTAAAGAACGCGATAGTCCTTTCAAAACCGATGTTGGGTCTAGAACTAGATTTAGTATCTAGCCAAATTTACATTTATATATTTTTACTTTGAAAAATTATAACAATGAAATCAGGGTTTTCCCCTTGTGGCCAACGAGCTAGAATTTCTTTCTCAGCGATATACATCAACTTTTGTCATTTCTAGGAAAATCGTTAGATCCCTTATTGAGATCAGCTGTCCAGGTTCCTACATTCAGGTTCTATGAAGTTCTGACTTGAATAAACCTTATACGAAGTGTACTTTTTTTTTTTTTGGATCAGTCAAGTAATTAAATTTTATCAACAATAAATCTGTGCCATTAGAAATATTTTTGCCAATTGTTTTTGTTTAGAGCAATTTCATGCCTTTAGCTTTCTCAATGCGCCGTGATCCTATCACTTGCCTGGAACAGTTGGGACAATCAGGTGGAGGGGAAGAAAGGGTTACCTGGGGGACTTTTACTGTAATCGCTAAAAAGCATTTATAAAAGAAAAAAGAAAACGACCTCAATGCGAACTCATGGCTCAAGCCGACATACTAACCACTCTGCTATTGAGATGCTTTTGAAAATATGAGATTGTATAGTTATCTATTGTTTGTTTCAACCTTACTTTAAAGCGGCAACCTATAAAGGGACTAATTCCGATTATACCACCACTTCAGTCAAGTACAATTTATTTCCTTTGTTCGAGATACCATACAAAGTAATTAATTACCAATAATTAATTAATTAATTGGTTACTTGTTTTTATTAATTCTTGTGTTGTCAGGTAAAAGAAATACTTGTGCAAAATATCAGCTTGATCCGAGATTGTGTGTCGGGGAAATCACGTGTACAAACATTTTTACCGTAAGCTATGTAAAAACAAACACTAGCAGCTATTAACCTAAATGTGAAGATAGAAAAAGAAACGATATCATGCGCCATTGGCTTGGAGCCTGTGTTTGTACTACTTTAGTTCTCACCTAACCCTGAAGATGTCAGGAGAGTTTCAGTCCACTACCTCTCACGTTCGGTCCACTTGCCCGTATGTTGGTATGGATGGTACAACCAATGAGATACAGTTACTGTATCCTCTTCGTGATGTTACAGACATTAGTGAATATAATTCCAAGGGGACATAATTTTAGAATTTGGAGAACTCTTCTAATTTGTTTTGACCCAATTCACGTAGCATTTATTTTTAGTACTAATGGGAAGTAATTGGACCATTGACACTATTTTCCTTTTTTTTTTTTTCATCGTTGTGTACCCTGGTATAACGGAAGTAGTTCTTTATTGTCGCCCCTGTTTATACATGATGTGTGCTCCTATTTCCGGCAACACAAGAACTGATCAGTCAACAAAGAAACGTAGCACTGTCCACGCAACTGAGAACTAATGGAAGAAAAAAGAACAGGCACAGTTCTCAGCATCTAGCCCTCTTTTCTCCCCCAACTCTTAGCGCTAGACAAACAAGTGTCGGTCGGCTGTGTGAGATTACATAACTGGCCGTCACGTCCGAGCAGACAAGGGCCCAGACAGGGAGCCCATCGCCTGATTGCCTCACAGCCTAATGTGGTCTCGCTCGACTCACGTCCAGAGCAAGGTCCCAGTAGGACAACTACGTGAGCTTTGTAATTCAACACCGTCCCCGGGTGTCAGCAGGTCATTATTTGACCTCAATGTCCGGCAGGGTCACTCCATCTACTCCCCCCCCCCCCCCACACACACACCTACCACCGACTTTCTTTAAACTCTTTTCCTTAGCTACTTGACAACGTGAGAGAAGAGAATTCTATTACTAAACGACTGGACCAAGGGAAGTCATCAGATCTAATGGCCACGCTGGGACAGTCTGGAAACACGTAATGAAATATGGTTGTGTTATTAGGCTGAAAGAGTACTCTTCAATCTGATACCAGGGGCTTGTGGACGGACGTCGTGACGTAGTAACAGTACCCAATGTTTGTAGGCAGGGGCGGAATGGGTGTCAAAATCGTCCCGGGCATTTCTATACCATCCGGCCTATAACTTACATATCATAGGATGGGCCTCCAATCCTCGGTCTACTTGCACTCAAGGTCACTGTTAACTTTGATAATTTATTGATAACAGTACACATGCATACAGTGAACACTATATCCTTATAAGAAATATAGGACTTATGTTGCTTTTTCATCACTAAGTGTGCAGGCCCTAAAAGGACGAAGCCTATGAGTAGCTCTCTCTACGGATGTAGGCTGTTACATTATTTCGAAAAATTTGTTACATTAAATTAGTATTACACTGCATAGCGTATAAAAAAAAATTTCACACGAGGCTCAGAGGACCCCTTTTATAATAGAATACTATAAAGCCTTTAACAATTTAATACTTGTAATAGTGGCAACCATACAGCCCTTTCGGTGGCCCTGCCAGCCCATTTGGTTTCCGGCCCACTGGGCATTTGCTGGAATGCCCCTATAGCCAGTCCGCCCCTGATTGTAGAAATATATGTCAATAATTAACGAAAAAACATTTAGTACTAGATAATTAGATGATAGCATGTAAGTGAAGTTTGTATCTAGGTCACACAACTAAGTTGACAATGACACTTTGTGCCAGTCGATCTCTGTCTCACAAACTCATTTAGTCTGAAACGTTTCTTCTTTTCATGATCACTTCTGTGTAATATATAGTCTATGCTTCTGGCTACAACAATCTTACGGAGCATGTCTTGGAATATCTTAGAATAACGACTAGCAATATGTCTAGTTGTCAAGAAAGCTAAAACCAATCTATACAGTTGTCTTTATCTTTACCTGGTCATCCTTTCCATCAGTTAGATTGTTCTTTCTATTAATAATAATGGCAATGTCTGAGCCAGGAGTTTTGTGTTTTTTAAGCTTCCCGATTGCCATTTTCAACCTTAACATGGCCTGGATATTCGTTGAGCTCCATTTTCACCGTTTTTTTTTGTTTTTTTTTTTGTAGGATTTCAATAAAAGAGACTCCTCATACACAACCCTTTTGTCGCTAGAAAGCAAGCCAAAGTGTCTTGTCCACCAATTAATTAAGTCGGACGTTTGGGTTAGCAAAACGAGACCGTCGGCAGTTCTTAGTCTGGTACGTTAGGCCGTAAGAAGAGCAAAGTGATTCACAAGGTCCTCAAGGCTCGCAGAGATCTTCGTAAAGGGAACAATACCAGGAAAAAAAAAGAAGAGGCAGATAGAGAAATTGAGCTACTAAGCCTGTCTCTATTTTCTTCATTTGGGATGCGCTATCATGTGTGATACCTAGTATTAAGGAGATTTAAATATAGATCTGTGCATCAGTGATGGCCAGCACGCAGTGCAACCGCCCCCACTTAAGTCCAAAATATGCCTCCAGTCAGTCACTTAAGACATTCTGTCCTGTAAACACTTGATCTTTGCTTCTTTGCCAAGATACTAGATAGCCAACATTTTAAATAAGTATTTCTTACTTCTAAACGGCCCTTCGCTATTGTGAACATTTGCAATTCACAATTGCAAAGTGCAAAACAGGCGAGAGATAAGCTAACACTTTAAACAGATTCGTTGATCAATCTGAACGTTCAAGTGACTACTTTCAGTACTTTGTAATACTTATGTGATATGTTATGCTGTTACTTTTGCAACTTCGCTCTGAAAAGACATGAGGACATCTGACCAAATCATAAAAGCTCAATAGGATTTAAGCTCTGACAATAACCACCTCGGCATAAGCCAGTATGCTGTCAAAAGCAATACTGATCATATGAAGTTAAATCCCATGGTACCGAGAGTTATTCTCCCTTTAGTAATGTTGTTTAGGAGGGGAGGGAGGAAAGCTTAATAAAAAGAATTTCTTTATACTCCGACTTCTCAGTAAGCAGATGAAGTGTGATAGTGAGAAGGTCTTTAAAATAAGTCACTCCCCCCTCCCTTTCCAGTCAAGTTGTCTGTGTGGAAGTGTCTTATTCAATGACTTCAGGGTGTAAATTACAATCCTATTATCTCCCTTAGACCGGGACAGTCCAAGAAATGGCAGCTCGAGAAATGTGTCCTGGTGTTTTAGTGCGGGAGGCTCTACTAGGGGGGGGGGGGGTCTAGCGCCCTCGTAAAACAAAACGAAGTTGGTGTAAATTATTTGACCCTTGCCCTCCTGTTTGGACAATTCGGCCTTTCCATCAGCGCCTCCCTTTACACACTGGACGGACCGACCTTTCTCCAGAAAGCTATTTAGGTGGTATTAATCCTCTGTCTACAATGACCCCTCTCAGCTACTGTAAAGTACTGGACATTGATCTAAGTAAGTCATTCGAAGCTGCCGAATTTTTATTGATATTTATGGCAGACCAAGTGACTTGTGGGTACGCTTAATCCTCAAAGGCTACCCATAATGTCTAATGGTTATACATAAAAAACAACAACACTGGATATGTTAGCCCATTCAAGTGTATTAAACATTGGTCTTTATTATTCTATATGATATCCATTCTAACATCAATTCTGTCATAATTTTTTTCACTATTTATATATTTTTATTTTATGCAACATAGGGAGAGGTGGCTGAGTGGTTAAGCACTTGGTTCCGAACCTAGGGGTTTCTGGGCTTGAATCTCGTTGAAGACTGGGCCTTTTGAACTTCGGGATTTTTAGGGCGCCCCTGAGTCCACACAACTATAATGGGTATCTGACTTAAGTTGGGGAAGGTAAAGCCGGTTGGTCGTTGTGTTGGCCACATGATACTCTGCTCGTTAACCGTTGGTAAAAAAACAGATGATCTTAACATCATCTGCCTTATAAAGCGCAAGGTCTGGAAGGTGAACTTTACTTAACACTAAATTAAAACAAATATATATTTGTTGGATAGGTCAGTCAGTCAGTTTCACCTTTTCATAATGTTCATCTCTTGCTACGTAAACATGGTTCTCAAGTGCAAACTTTTTGGTGCTCAAAACTTTAAACTTAGATAAACATGATGTACATTTTTTTGTGTGTTTGCTTAAAGTTCCTGAAGGACTTGCGTGTAAGTTAATGAAAAATGTAATTTTGTTTATCGCCGCCACTGTTAATGGAGAGATGGGATCAAAGGCAAGTCATTTTACCTTCTGGGATCTTTTCCTCATTACTGAGTCGTTTTGGTTCTCGATTTATGAGGGCGTACCCTCACTCTAGAGATTTGAGATCTCCTCCTCTAATGAAAACGATACCTACGCAATTTTGGATAAAACTTCAGCTAATGTCCATTCAATGATGTTACGTCATCACTAGGATAAGACAACCCGTTTCCCTGATCCCTATTTTTTCTCCTTCTATTATGGCGCTAAGAAGTTGTTTCCCTTTTTAAAGAAAACAGAAGTTTACAACACTTTTTTTACGACAATTATTTTTTTATACATTAGAAAATCGCGAAATTTTCCAGATAATAAATGAAATGGAAGAAACAAGTCTGAAGAAGGAAACATCGAAAAAAAAATTCGCACATAATTTCCTTTCTACTTACCAGAAGACTTTTTCCAGATTTTGCTTTAATAAAGCTGTTTATCCCCAAACTACAACCTTCAGGCCGAATCCAGCCAGCTGAAGCGTTGCTCAGAGGGCAAGCATAATGAGGTCGTGAAGCATCCCTCCATGGACTCAATGGGCCCGTCCCCATAATGAAAGAGAAAGGCTGGGAGACCAAAGCAAATATGGAGGAGTTCAAGAAGTACAGATGCAGGGATGGATATTAACCCTAATGAAGGGACTTGCGCAGAATAGACTGCAATGGCGAAGTACCGTTGTGGCCCTATGTTCCAGAGGGAATCAAAAGGATTAAGCCAAGTAGCCCATGACACTAGTGTCGGAAACTTAAATGACCCTTTGACAAAAAAAAAAAGGTTGGACACCACTAATTAAAGTAAGACTAGGGACATCCTTTGCATATTTTCATGTTTTCTAAAATCAAAAAAAAGTCACTAAAACTACTTAAAGACTGCACAATTTTGTTGACTTTTTCCTTTGCGCATTGGCCGCTCCTGTCGGAATCGATTAGCGTCACTAAAGCTGTTCCATCTATTATTTTTTTTTATAGAACTTCCCGTAGCTGTATGGAGAAGTGGGGGGCGTGGAACACTCTTCCTTTTTTTTTTTTTTGTGTTTTGTTTTTCTGTCATCGTTTGACGCTTTTCATCTCTCGTTCCCTGTATTGCTTTTTGCAACAGGTAACAAATGCTGCAAAGTAAGGGGAGATAGTCCCATTGTTCGGATGAAATGCAAGTTTGTTCCCTTTGCTAACTCAAGGTGTCGGGTGTGTTTGGAAAATACTGCTGTGTGGGGGAAAGGTGCGACTGTTTTATGTGGTTGCAGCTGTGAGCTTTTGGGATAGCGAGCAGAGTCTCCTAGTGCGGAATGTCAACGTTTTCCATAACAGAACTAGACAAGGTCATGGCTTACTTATTGACTTAGGTAAGGTCATTTAGCCAAGGTCATAACTTGCTTACTGGCATGGATGGATGGATGTAAGCCTAAAGGGCACGCGACGCTTTGAGGCGAGCTGTTTTAGCGCGGGTCGTTTAGGCGCGACAAATTCTAACGAAAATGTATGAAACAAAAATGTGTATGAAAAAAGAAATGTTTTCACACTATGTACAACTATTGTAAGTATAGATTACATTCTGCTGTACTGTTGTAAGTATAGATTACATTCTGCTGTACTGTTGTAAGTATAGATTACATTCTGCTGTACTGTTGTAAGTATAGATTACATTCTGCTGTACTGTTGTAAGTATAGATTACATTCTGCTGTACTGTTGTAAGTATAGATTACATTCTGCTGTACTGTTGTAAGTATAGATTACATTCTGCTGTACTGTTGTAAGTATAGATTACATTCTGCTATACTGTTGTAAGTATAGATTACATTCTGCTGTACTGTTGTAAGTATAGATTACATTCTGCTGTACTGTTGTAAGTATAGATTACATTCTGCTGTACTGTTGTAAGTATAGATTACATTCTGCTATACTGTTGTAAGTATAGATTACATTCTGCTGTACTGTTGTAAGTATAGATTACATTCTGCTGTACTGTTGTAAGTATAGATTACATTCTGCTGTACTGTTGTAAGTATAGATTACATTCTGCTGTACTGTTGTAAGTATAGATTACATTCTGCTGTACTGTTGTAAGTATAGATTACATTCTGCTGTACTGTTGTAAGTATAGATTACATTCTGCTGTACTGTTGTAAGTATAGATTACATTCTGCTGTACTGTTGTAAGTATAGATTACATTCTGCTGTACTGTTGTAAGTATAGATTACATTCTGCTGTACTGTTGTAAGTATAGATTACATTCTGCTGTACTGTTGTAAGTATAGATTACATTCTGCTGTACTGTTGTAAGTATAGATTACATTCTGCTGTACTGTTGTAAGTATAGATTACATTCTGCTGTACTGTTGTAAGTATAGATTACATTCTGCTGTACTGTTGTAAGTATAGATTACATTCTCCTCCTCTATTTTGAATATATAGTGTACATTCTACCCCCTATTATTGTGAAATTTTCACTATGCAACTTCTTGTGTGACTTAAGACGCCAATACTTGATACACAGCTGCGGTCACAGGTTGGGCATATGTAATCACCAGGCGCCGTTGCATTTTCAACCTTCTTTCGACTTCTGTTGTGTTTGGCATCTATATATATATATAGTGTACATTTTCACTCTTCCCTAGAATTTTTTTCTTTAATATTGACTTGCTGATTAATGCATATTGTATACAATATATTGTTAATCAGGGTACGAACCCTGCCCGCTGTCATCCCCGCCGTCCTGTAAGAGCTTTGGGCTACGATGTAAGAATCTTCAGTTCTGAAGAAACATTCGCATGGTGTCAAACATACAAACATGTAAGACATACAAACATGTAAGACATACAAACATGTAAGACATACAAACATGTAAGACATACAAACAAGAATGGCCAGATGCCTGAAAACATGATATTGCTCCTTCTTCTCACTCCTTCCCCCAGCATTAATATCAACATGGTCTTCGGGCTCACTTATGTTTAGTGTAAACTTAAAGTCAAACAAAAGCATTTCGGTTTAATGGTAATTTGAACTAATCTTTCATTTTTGAGGTCTAAACGCCACAAATAAACAAACTGACAGACAGCACAAACACAATAACGGAGTTTTTCTTTGTGCTTCACTAGCAATTTTAAAGGTTGATCCTTATTTTAAATTTTGCTATCTAAAAAGGAGCTTTTTAAAATCCCATTTTGAGAACCACTGCTTCCACTTAGCAATTTTAAAGTTTGATCCTTATTTTAAATTTTGCTGTTTAAAAAGGAGCTTTTTTAAAATCCCACTTTGAGAACCACTGCTTCCACTTTTAGTTGAAGTAACATTTAGAAGTTTAAAAAGAAACATACTCAAATCATTCAGGTAATGTACAATTTGAATCGACGTTTAGATCAAAGCAGAACAAATAGACGTTGTAATTATTACCTTCCATTGGGGCTGTTGGAACGGCATTCGTTTGTCAGAACAAAGTCAAGGAAAAACTTGATCCTTGTTTTCAAGGTAAAAGAAAAGAATATTGAAAATATTTGATTTGTTTTTCTTGAAAGCAACTAGAAACTTGTATTTGAAACATTCTATTTGGTGAAGTTTTAAACAGAAATTTTTAAGGAGCGACATTAAAGACCAAGTCTATTTGGAGAGATCTTGATCTATTGTTCTTAAATAGATAACCTGTGAAAAAAGAAATCTTAGGTAGTGTATGAGTCATTCTTCTGTAAACTACCTCTACATTTGTACGAAGTCTTTATGTCAATATAGATTACAACTTATAAAATAAGGTCTTAGAAATTGAAAAATATTCATAATTTTTTTTTAAACTTAAGGGTTATATTGAAAGAGTAGATCATTAACAAAAAAACGTCTGTAGCGAGATCTATATTTAGAATTCGTTTTAAAAAAAAAGACTAGAAGACTTAATGGTAAACATTGTAACTAGGCAAAGTTGAACTAACCTGTCACCGTTTGAGATTGACAAAATTAGCTTTTTTAAATAAAAAAAAAGGGAGACCATTCTGTTTTTATTTAATATACGATTTTTTTTTTCAATATTTAGACAGCCCACAGAAGGAAAAAAAAAAGGGGGGGGGATGGCGGAAAAAGTAAGTCTAAGACACCCCAGACCTCCCCTTTATTTAGTTATGAATTCTTCTAACTAGTTATTTAGTAACACAACATGTACGAAATTTTATTGGCATGTGATAGGTAAAAAAATAATTGAGATACTTAAATTGGAACCAACTCTTCCCCTCCTGGCTATGCAGTAGTATCATCTCAGGACCCAAAACTTAGAAGACAAAAATCGTATTGGAAAACTTGCTGTCCCAAATTTTAACCAATAAGTACCTCTCCGTTCTCTTTCAATCCATAGTAACATATTCCCTTAATATGAGTAAGTACTGACACACTAGTAGCAGCCACCTATGGAAAACAAGTGGCAAGTTTTGAACAGTTCCCAAACAAACACCTACCCGTATATCCCCCAATTCACCGTGTGAAGATTGCCTGTCCACGAGAAAAGGCGGGGACACGTTGGTGGCTGTGGTCTGAAGCGAGGTTAGCCACGCTGAGCACCGGTCCTGACCTAGGAACACCTTGCAACAAGCTTCAAACATACCTGTAATACAAATATTGTAGTTTCAAATCCTACCTAGCCTTTCAGCCCACTCCTGGCGACGTCTCCGCACCTTGGCCTCGCCCAAACAATGTCTTCACAGACTTTCTTTTTCTATTTGACTGTCTTCCTCGCTTCCAGCTGTCATCAAGAACTTCAATGTCACGTGAATGTCGTAAATAGAAACGCCTGGCTCTATCTTTGTTCATAATTGTTCACTCTCGACTTCACGACTTCATTGCAATCATTTCTTGGCGACGAGCCATTGTCCAAGTCTTCCGACACAATGAGAGGAGCAGGAAATGAAGTATCCCCTTTAATATTTCAGCTGCCGTGACGTTAAATCCGCTTCGCGAAATGGGGAGTCTCCCCTCTCCCCCCCCCCCTCACCACCCCTTCATCTCCTATTCCAACTCTGACTGTGACAATTGTTTGATCGGACTGTGTTGTTTCTCTACCTCGAATCAACCGGTTTCTCGTGGACTGGATCAAGAGACTGTTGTTAAAGAAATGTAGCTTTGATTTATTTTTTTTTTACCCGGCATACAAAGAGAATGTTAAGAGAAAGTAAAAGAAAATTCAAAAGCGTTGATAGAGGGGAAAAAAAAGTAATAAATTTTCAAAGCAAATTTTAAATTGTGTTCTAAAAACTTCGGAGAAAGAGTTGCTCTAGAGTTTTGGAACCACTGAAACAAAATACAATTAAAAACAAGAACTATCTCTCGAATCACTATTCCTCCGACCATATTATTCACAGATGTTTTTGAAAGCGATGCATCTTATCTTATATATTACAGACGTTACATAAAAAAAAAGAAGATAAGTGGGTCTTACGCATTTCATGTGTTTATCAAGTCATGCATGGTAATCAATTACTTAACATCTGCTAAGTCGTTAGTTTTCTTGGCTGATTCAGGCAACCCATTGGATTCTCTAATGTGAAGAAGGAGCATTTGTATGGATTGTACTAGCGTATGAATTAAGAAATGTGCCTTTATCTTTCCGTCTTTCTGAATATTTAATTAGGTTTCGTTTTTACATGTGTAAGTTATAGTTTAATGTTTGATGTATTATTGCTACTTTAATTTTTAGTCTTTTGTCCTGAAGTGTTTCTAAGTTTAGTGATTTTACTAATGGGGTTAATATATTCAAATTTGAATATTTGATTGGAAAATAATCAGATTGTTATAATTCTCACTGCTCTATTTTAAATTTGTTCTAGTTTCTTTATGTTTTCTTGAGGCCAAGCCCCCGCGCCTCCAAATCCCTAGTTACGCCACTGCTTTAAAGGGAGGGAACAAAGTCCGAGATACAAAGTCACAGCTACACTCACAACAATGACCCGGAACTAGCCAAGAGAAGAGCGGTAAAGCGGAAGGCTTCCGAACCGACGTCCCGGGTTCGAACCATGGTGAAGACTGGGATTTTTTAATTTCGGGAACTTGGCGCCTCTGAGTCCACCCAGCTCTAATGGGTACCTGACATTAGTTGGGGAAAAGAAAGCGGTTGATCGTTGTGCTGGCCACATGCCACTCTCGTTAACCGTAGGCCACAGAAACTGATGACCTTTACGTCATCTGCCCATAAGGTCAGAAAGGGGAACTTTTTTTTTTTTAGCCGAGCATTCAAATCAGGCAGATCGTAAATTCGTATTTTTGAAAACGCTATTTAAGATTTTAGCTTATATAAACACAGTATCTTCTATGCGATATGCATATTTAATTCGAAAAACAAGTGGGTATGTTATCTAATGTCCAAAAGTTACCGTTGCATCTTTTTGTTTTATTCAGTCTCTATTTCAAAGACACTAACGCACAAGACAAACAGGTGAACGGAGCTCCTAAAATGCAAGGCGTGTAGACTGTACACGACGATCAAGTGGTCATCATTATCGAGAACTCGTATCTTGTCCATGATTATTTATATTCTTCATTTATATTGTTCATTTGTATCTACCCGCCATTTTTCATGAATTCTGAATTGATCCTCGCGAATATAGGAGCATTTGAAAGTTGAAGGAAGGACATCAGTTTTTGTTGTTCATCAAATAGTACGAAGCCCAGAGATTTATAGCCATCGACCAGCCGTCAACACTGTTCCAGACTCAGAATTACATAGCACGAAATTGTTTAAAAGTATTTGTATTGAAAGTTGTCATAAGTCTATCCCAGGTCTAATTACATAGCACGAAATTGTTTAAAAGTATTTGTATTGAAAGTTGTCTGAAGTCGATTCCAGGTATAAGTTAGGAAAATGTGCCCTGGAATGTCATCGGAACGGCACAGGTTGGGCATCGGTAAACACCAGACGTGTAGAACTTTCACATTTCTTTCTACTTTTGGTATGTACACCTTCTGCAATCCTGGACCCTTACTTTATGCTTGCTCTCCATCTGGGTCTATCCAGTGCTTCATTTTCCCAACTTTTGGTGTCAAATTTGAAGAGATTCGTGTCGCGTTTGCATATATCTGTGTATGAAATTAACATATTTAATTTTTTGATTACGTAAAGAGTCGCGTTAGGAAGAAATAGTAGATGTTTTGCAACCATCTCGATCACGATGAATGTGACTCAGAAATTGTTTTTTTTAATTCTTTTTTAGTTCTTGAGATCTATAAATGAAAGATGGACACCCAGATGGACAGACAGAAAACATAAAAAACAAAGCAACAGATGAAAAATTCGTAATAATTTATTTTTTTACAAACTGGCAACCGACCCTGTCACAAAGTAATCACCATGCCGCCATTTTATTTTCTTCTCCACTTTATCCTACGTGCCATGCAGGAACTTTGAAATTGATTACGTCATTGGAGAGATAAAATTTGAAACATTCCTTATCAATGGACGTTCTATGTACCCTTACACAAAAGTATACTTGACCCAGATGTAGAGCTGCAGATATTTTTAGATTTTTTAAAACTAAAATAGAATCCGGTAGAAAGTTGTTTTATGTCTTGAATCTTTGTGATCAAGACTGCCATGAGTCCAATGTTCCATTCAATGTCCTGAACAAAACTAATGAGGATGTGGTGAAAGTTTCTAGGTAAACAACAGTTGGGCTGCTTGTAACCTGTACAAATCTACTGATATTAGCGCAGTATCTGGGCAGAGATTGTGAAAAGGTAAGCAGTAGTGCCCCAACACTAGATCCTCCAGTGGTTACGAGAGAGAGAGAGAGAGAGAGAGAGAGAGGAAGGGAAGGTAGAAATAGATAGAAATTGTAAGCTTGGGATGTTGCTTCAAAGGAGATAGATTTTATAATTACTTCGTAGCACAAACTTTTACAGGACGGCAGATGGCGATGGGTAGGGTTCGATCCATGGAACATCCAGGCAGCTGTCCGGAGCGCATACCGCAGGACCAGGCAGCCAGTCAAGATGAAATAATCAATCGTAACATATTTTTGAATAATCTTTTTTTTTACTTAATCTTTTTAAATTAATCTTTATCACATTAAGTTCATTGTTATTTCTCTCACTGTGTACATTAGGATTATAATTGTTTGAAGTTCGTTCTAAATATGTGATGAATTGTGAGCCAAATCTGTTATTATTCTAAATCATTTTAAGTCTAGATAAATAATTGGGAATGTTTTTAGATAGTTTGCATAGACATGCAGTTTGTATGTCAGGACACTATTTGCTGTAGTATGTCATAGCCAGCGGATGAAAGCTGGTCTGTGGAGTATTCAAACAAGAAACTTAGTAACCCAACAAGCTTAGACTGTACGTACATATTAGGAGATCCACGGGGCTCGCAAAGACGTTTCTACATGGAACAATACCAGAGAAAAAGAACGAGAGGTAGAAACAGAAAGAAATGAGGAAGACTCATTCAGACTAAAGACTAAAGATGGAGAGAGACGTTACCAGATCATGTGTTGTTCCCCTTTGATCTGAAAGACTACGGAAACAGTAAAGTTGAAGGTGAACTGATGAAAACATTCACAGTTTGAAACTGACACAGTTTTGTGACACATGAGAAAAACAAACAAAACCTAAACAAATTAGAAAACATTTTTATTTAAATATTTTAATTGTCAATTAAAAATAGCGTACTCAACTTATGTAAAGAAGTATTAACAATAACCACATAACAATTCATCTTCTGGTTTTATACATGAGCCCAGAGAATACAAACACACACACACACCTACACACATACACACCTTTAGAAATTCCATTGCCCCATGAAGTGTTCAGGTAGTACTATCTCAGGTGTGATCCAATGATATGTCCTCACTCACCTGTCAGGGGCGGCTATCTAACAGTGACGTGACACACCATGTGACTTGGTGAAACCTAGTTTGAACGATCTATTTACGCGTTTAAAAATGAGTTCTTGAATTAGCACGTTTTAGTCTACAGTTCTAACATGCGCATTCAGTCTGCAATACTGCACTAAACACCAGATATAACTACACTAAACACCAGATATAACTACACTAAACACCAGATATAACTACACTAAACACCAGATATAACTACACTAAACACCAGATAAAACTACACTAAACACCAGATATAACTACACTAAACACCAAATATAACTAGCCTAGACTACACTAAAAACCAGATATAACTTGCCTAGACTTCACTAAACACCAGATATAACTCGCCTAGACTACACTAAACACCAGATATGACTAGACTACACTAAACACCAGATATAACTCGCCTAGACTACACTAAACATCAAATATAACTAGCCTAGACTACACTAAACATCAGATATAACTCGTCTAGACTACACTAAACATCAGATATAACTATCCTATACTATATTAAACATCAAATATAACTATCCTAGATTACATTAAACATCAAATATAACTATCTTAGACTACACTAAACATCAGATATAACTATCCTAGACTACACTAAACATCAGATATAACTAGGACAGACTACGAATCTGTAGCTTGCACAAGACGTAAGCAGATTTCTCCTACACTACATATAAAACAAAATTAGCCCAGACTACAAACAAGAATATTAAATTAGCACTACTATTAGTCCTCCCATGCCTACATACACAGATGCACTTTTCACTGTCTCTACTTCTAGGCATTCCTCTGTAGTACTGCATTCTTTCTTTCAGTATTTAATCTGTATTTAGTTAGTCTAATGTTAGCCTGGATTCTGTATCTACCTGTACTGACCTTACCTGTTGATTCTTAGACTCTACAGGAAGCCGGAAACAAAAAAAAGCAACAAAGAATTGCTATTTATTTTTATTTCGTCCCACTTTTGAAGCGCTAATTTTACATCGCTACAGCAACAGTATGTAGCAAGAGGCAAAAATAGATACTTTGTGATTGATTCTTGACTATTGCTGTCATGAGACTGACCTAGAGTAACTGAATTCAAACTTTAGAAAGCGTCCAATTCTTCGTTGTATTTATATCTACCTATTAACCATTATGAAGTATATATTATGTTTTATTAAATTAATTTTGATTTTTCTCCAGCAATATACAATATTATATCCCTCATCTTATGAAGGACTTAAGTCCTAAGTGTACATCAGGGGTAGCGAGGTTCGAACTCTGGCCATCTTCACGAACGTCCTAAGCACACGACACTCAACCAGGCCTGACGCCTCACAACTTGTTTAAATGTGAAATCTGTGCAAACGTCCGGTGCAGTCATGACTACTGAAGATGTGAGGCTATATGTTTATCAACCATTTCAAAACAATCTAACAAGACATGCTAATTTTAAAGCAAAAAACATTTGGTAAGCCTCTGCAACGCTGCCATCTATAAATTTTTCTTTTATGCTAAATAAAAAGAACTAGGTAATATTCTCTATGTCACGTTTTAGCACCAGGTCTAGCTTAAAAGATTTGCAGTTTAAGGTACTAACTTACTAAAGATTTTCCTAGTTGCATTTTCATTATCTGATGAGAACTTGGCGCATATCGGATGTAAATGAAAGTTGATGACCTAGCTGCAAATTACTAAGTGAAACAAAGAAGTCAACAAAGAAACAAAGAACTAAAAGAACATTACACTAAAGATAAGTAAGTAAAAAAAAATCCACTGCACTTTTTTTCCTACACATTCGCCAGCAATTTATTAAATGCTTTGAGAGACTAGAATGCCAACGAAATCTTTTTGAAAAAAAACAACAACAAGGTTACAAAGACAGTTTGTGTGGAAACACAAACTCAAAATCGGCCCCCGAAGTGGTCCAACCTGGCAGGAAAAAAGGCAGGTTTCAATATTTTCAGACAGAATATCATAATGAAATGTAGAAAAAGATTGACAGATCCTGTGTGGTGCCCCAAAGGTCCAGCAGACCAAGGGTTAGGCGAAAGTGAATGTGAAGTTAGATGTGAACCTGGCCTAACTGATGTATTTAATGAATTTAATTGATCTATTTGTTTTGTAAAGGGTCAATCTCTTATTCAAAGCGTGAAGAAAAAAAAATTTCCGTAAAAAAAAAAAAATACTTTAGTATTGTGTTTGATATGCTTGGACGTTCACGCGATAATATGAAAAACTACTTATTAATTGTTGTTTTAAATTATGTCCAACGTATTTGCATAGTAAATAGATTTTTTTCTCGTTAAAAAAAAGTTAACATTTTTTTTTTGTAAATGTATTTAGAATGACAGAGCTTACATAACTTAGCAGTACAATTGTAAAAATAAATATAATAAAATAATTTTGACCAAAACTCTAAAACCACCATTGTTTTGTTACTATTAATAGTGAATAATAGTAAAAAAAAAATGGTGTATTATTACTGTACGAGAACAACATAATTAATTTAAAAAAGTAGATTTTTCTCTTTCAGAAAAGTAAAAAGTAGCTGTTGCATCAGAACTATGAATGATCTAAAATATCATGATGTCCAATTTTCATTTTCTCTTCTAGTTTCTGAGATGTAAACGGTACGACGGACGGACGGACAGACGGACAGACAGGCCACACAAAACTAATGCGTCTTTTCCCCTTTTGGGGGCCGCTAAAAAAGCGATTAAGTTTTAATAACGAAACGAATTCAGGGCATTTAGAAAATGCGATATGTTTACTTAGGGACAAGGAATCAACTCTGGTATTACTGTTTAACAGATAGAAGAGTAGTGCTAGAATTGTTGTTGTTTTTTCAAGAGAGAGAAAGAGAGTGAGAGAGAAAGAGAGAGTAAGATAAAACAAGAGAGAGTGAGATAGAACAAGAGAGAGAAAGAGAGAGTGAGAGAGAACAAGAGAGAGTGAGATAGAACAAGAGAGAGTGAGATAGAACAAGAGAAAGAAAGAGAAAGAGAGAACAAGAGAGAGAAAAAGAGAGTGAGAGAGCACTTGACAGAGTGTGAGAGATAAACAAATAGACAATGAAACTGTATTCAGAGTTCCTAGCCTTGCTTCTGATTAAGTTAGTGGTGAGTGCGCAGTGTAAGGAACTCTAAAGATGCACTACTATTGTTGTTATGTTGGCTATTGTTGTTATGTTGGCTAATTAGAGGAAAGAATCAAGTGAACACTTGATAGTTCCCAGGATGCCAAAGAAGAAAAAAAAAAGTATCTTCGTTTAATAAAGACACTTCGTGTAACTACACAGACGTCTGTAGGCTGGATTAGTTTCGTTTTGTTTGATTTCATTCAGTTGGCTCCAATGGCGGTGGAACATTACGAAGTCACGGTCGAGAGAAAACGTTTCCTAAGTCTTTCATCTTAAACATCCATACCTCCCCCCTCTCTTCAACCCCCCCCCCCCCCACTTTTTATTTTTTTTACTTATGTAGTTAAGAAGAGAGATTCTTAGCCCTCCCCCCCCCCCCCCTCCAAACCAGTCACCTAATGTTTCTGCACCTACTTAAAAGAGGTGTTCTGTTGTCCTGGGCTATTACAAAAGGATAAAAATAATCAAACTCTCAGGTCGATGGTTGAGTTAAGAAGGTAGAGCGAGAGAGAACAAATAAAA
The DNA here is from genome assembly GCF_947242115.1 of Biomphalaria glabrata. Taxonomy (NCBI): domain Eukaryota; kingdom Metazoa; phylum Mollusca; class Gastropoda; family Planorbidae; genus Biomphalaria; species Biomphalaria glabrata. The sequence goes on from NC_074711.1 coordinate 78,743,467, forward strand.
ACATCTTTATTTTATTTCTCCTTCTCCCTCTCCCTCTCTCTCTTACCCCCTCTCCCTCTCCCTCTCTCTCTCTTACTCCCTCTTCCTGTCTCTCTATCTCTAACCACTTTGCCTACCCCACTACCCTAAGTCGTCTACAAAGCTATGTCATCTTGCCAGCGGTGGGGAAGGGAAGTAATTCAACAAAATGACGCGTCGAAGTGCATTTGCAGATTTCCAGCTTTCAAACTGGCGAAAGAGAATAGAAAACATCGATTCTTCATTCTTTCTTTTCATCTATCCTTCTCCTTTCTCTCGCTCTATTTTTATTTTAGTAAAATTGTCATCATTTTCTTTCTTTTCATCTTATGTTCATGTCTTTCTTCTTTTCATCTAAGTACGGTCATTCTTTTTTTCTCTCTTGTCTTTCCATTCTTCTCCTTCTTTAGTTTAATTCTTTCTATTCCTGTTGCACCTCTTGTTTTTGTATGTTATTTTGTTTCGTTCCTCTATTTTCTTTGCTTCAGTTCCACATTTTTCTTTTTTTTTTTTGCCTCAACTCATTACCCACAAGTCTACGTAACTAGTCGAGTCATTGGATGAGCACACACAAAAAAACTTTGTTTTTGTTTTGTCGCCCCCCCCCCCTCCCCATGCCTGTTCTCCCCAGGTAGTAGACTAGCAATCTGTGTGTTGCTCGTACATACCAGTATATTGATATAGCACACTGTGTCTGGGGGGTCAAATGTATATAGAAGTGTATGCTGAAAAGAATGTCTAGTACATGTGTATTCTGAAGCAATTGAAATAATAGATACTAGTTTTCAGGATGCTTTTTTTTTGGGGGGGGGGGGGGGTTTGGGGGGGATTGAAAAATGCGTGGATCAATGTTGTGTTGTTTGTCTATGTTGTGTTGTTTGTCTATGTTAAGTGTTATCTTATATGTTACCATAGTTTCATGTATGTCATAGCGTTTGATGTAGAGAATTCTTGAATGGGATATATTAAGAAGCGCTAATTGAACGTTTCGAGTCAAAGAATTCTTGAATGGGATACATTAATTCAGACACTTTGAGAATCACTCTTTAGTTCGCAAAGGTAAGTATTTTCATGAATCTATCTATAGCTATTCTATTAACTTGCATGTTTAGAGACTCGCGACTTGTAGGTGGAGAAAAAAGAAAGAGATAAAGAGACGAGGTCCTCAGCTTAGAGTTTAGTGCCGCATCTAAAAGTTTAAAAACGTTTTAGTAAGTATTTTTTTCAGGTAGATATTGCTATACTTCTTTCACAAGAAAATATAAGATCTTACTTAAGGTATTTGAAATAGAAATGTTTTTGTGTTACTGGCATCAGACTATATAGAAAATCACTTGCGTACATAAAATCTTTAACTTGCGGCTCCTCGTTCAGAGTCAATCTTCACTTGAATGGCTGCCTGGTCGTGCGGTTTGCGCGCTGGACTGTTGTTCAGATTTATCGATGGTCCCGGGTTCAAACCCTGCCCGCTCCCATCCCCTGTCGTCCTGCGGGTGGTTTGGACTAGGAAGTAAACTATCTTCAACTCTGAAGGAACATGCGAAACATGTCAAACATTTTACAAACAAAACGTAACATCTCACTGTTTTCATTGTCTATCAAAAAGTGTATTTAAGTTACAGGTTTGTCACTTCTCAAGCCAACGCAGTAGCCACTCTACTAGCGAAGAGTCTATGAACATGGAAGATTGTTAGGGTTATCTATTGTTTCTATTTTATGTTTGTGTTCACTAAGCCTCAGCCGACAATCTATAAAGGGGACTAATTCAGCTTATACTATCACTTCAGTCACGTAAAAATCGTTTCCTTTGCTTAAGATACCAAACAAAATAATTTATTATTAAGAGTTAATTTAAGTACCCAATCTCGGATCAACATGTTGGTTAACTTTTTAAATTGATTGTTATGTTGTCAGGTAAAAGAAATAATTGTACACAATTTCTGCTTGATCCGAGATTGGGTGTGAAAGAAATAACTTGTACAAACTTTTAACCTTGCAGACAGACTGACAGACAGAGTTGATATAAGATCTGTAAAAAAAATAGAGAATCTTGGACGTTTCCTAAAAGTCAAGACTTCAAATAGATTTTAAATGGATGTGAATAAACATAATAAAAATGGCGGTCTGTCTCGTCTGCTAGTTCAATCTAAGAATATCTTTGTCTACTCTTGGGACTTTCAGATAGGTCAAATTTAATTTGTATTTCTATTTCTCATTGTTGAGTGCTCAGATTGTATAAAAGTATGTGCTTGGAAAGGGGCGGGAGGAATACACTCTCTGAGTCAGGGGTAGGGAGAGAGGAGGTTTGAAGATATGTACAGCAGAAGCGTAAGGCTTGTCTGCCCTTGGTTTCTTCCAAATCTTGATCAACCCAATATTTTGGCGATTTATATTGTCATGTCAGGTGGCCACGAGTGTTTCTATAATTAGAATGTCTAGTCATACGTAACGGTGGATGTTGTAGTCTTTGGGGTTTTGAGTTCACTAGATCTAGTTCTTGGTTGTGTGCAGGGGCGGACTGGGTGTCAAAATCGACATGGGCATTTATATAAAATCCTCCCCAAAATTTCTATATCATATGATGGACATCCAATTCTAGATCTACTTGTCCTCAAAATCATTATAAGGTTGATAGCGCTAGCTTTATATAAGCCTTGTGTTGCATTTCTACCGCTAAGTATGTAGGCCCTAAAAGGATGAAGCCTACTGCATTGTCTACGGATAAAGGCTATTACATTATTTCATAAAATGTGTTTGATTCAAATAGTATTACACTTTTAGACTACTCTAGAGTCTGTGAAAGATTTTTAGCGGCCCCTGAAAGGGGAAAAGACGCTATTAGTTTTGTGCGAAATGTATGTCCGTCTGTCCGTCCGTCCCGTTTAGATCTCATAAACTAGAAAAGATATTGAAAATCCGACATCACAATATTTTAGACCATTCAAAGTTCTCATGCAACGGCTACTTTTTTTTTCTGAAAGCGAAAAATCTAATTTTTAAAATCAGTTATGCAAGCAGTTTTTTAAAGAGAAAAAGCTAATTAGAATGCATTATAAGCTAGACCTAATTGAAAACAAATAGTAATCTTGTAAAATTCATTTTCCTGAACTTCTTTTGATGCGGCGAAGTTATTATTATATTTTTTTTACATCAGTTAGTCCAGGGGAGGCGCGGTGGCTGAGCGGTAAAGCTTGGCTTCCGAACCGGAGGTACCGGGTTCGAATCCTTGTGAAGACTGGGATTTTCAACTTTGGAATCTTTCGGCGCCTCTGAGTCCACTCAGCTCTAATGGGTACCTGACATTAGTTGGGGAAAAGTAAAGGCGGTTGGTCGTTGTGCTGGCTACTTGACACCATCGTTAACCGCAGGCCACAAAAAACATGAACTTTACATCATCTGTCCTATAGACCACAAGGTCTGAAAGGGGAACTAGTTAGGCCAGGTTCACATCTAACTTTACATTCACTTTCACCTATCCTTTGATCTGCGGGAAAGTTGGGGCACTACACAAGATCTGTTAACCTTCTTTCTTCATTCTTATCTTTCATTTGTCTGATATAATTTCATTCGGATGTTCTTTCTGAAAATATTGAAGCCTGCCTGGGTGAACCACTTCGGGGGCCGATTTTGAGTTTGTGTTCCACACCAACTGTCTTTTGTAACCTTGTTTTTTTTAAAAAAAGACGCTCAGAGGGCCTTCTTATAAGAGAATATTATAAAACCTTTAACAATTTGAGAAGTGCCTTAGTGGCATCCATGCGGCACTTTTGGTGGACCTAATGGCCCATTTCGGTACCGGCCCCCCGGGCATTTGCCCAAATGCCCATATAGCCATTCCGCCTCTGATTGTGTTAGTCAAAGAGTCTTAGAAAACCTAGACAGTTTTTATTGTCAGCCTTTATGTAAAACGTTAATGAAAATGGCGTACAAAAAATCACTAAAAATAATAATATTTAAAATAAAATGGCTGTTATAGGTTGTAGTGTAGCTCCAGGTAGATAGCCCAGTCTCACGTGTGAATGAATATAAGATCATTTCTAAATATCTTATTTGAATTCAAATATGTACAAGTAATACTTCGAATACTTTCTTTTATAAAAAAAAAAGACCATGAATAAACCTACTATGATGAGTCTGGTAAGCAAAATATTTTTTAAGATGCTTAAAAAAACAACAACACAAAGCTAATTTAAGGAATAGTTCCACAGTTACAATCACATCTCTCAATAGGGTAGGATTTCTTTCCCCTTTACAATACTAATCAACATGATTAATTAACGAATTTATTAATATTTTGATTGATTTTTTTTTTAGGTACAGTAAATAATTGTATAAAATTTCAACTTGATCTAAGATTGGTTTGGGTATATGTTGATCACTACCTTTTATCAGATAGACAGTGAATTAATATACGATTTGTAATAAACTTAGAAAAGGTAAGCGAAAAGAACGAAGTAGTGGGTATTTTTGACTACAAATAATGGAACAAATTTTTACTGTTAAAAACTAGTGATTGTACTTTGTTTTTGGTAATTAGAAAATTACTATTAAAGCTTCAAGATACATGACCTAGGACCTTATTTACATCAAAGTCAAAGGTCAGTGAATATAGCTTTATACGCAGAAATATGATATAACTTTTCGCATAGATTCAAGGCATTCAATACAAATTTGTGTTAACTCTTGCAGTTGTGGAGAAAAAAAAAGTAATTAGATGAAGACTTGTTCTCACATTAAGTCTAGTAACTTTTCTCTCTATTCAAAACATCTTTGAAATTTAAAAAATAATATTTAAAAAAAAAATATTCTCAACATATGGAACATTTGTACCTTTCTCTTTGTTTTGTTCTCTTTGAAAAACATAATTCTCTTGCCAACAACCTTTGTTAATACTAATTATCTTTTAACAATCGTCTGAAGCTTTTGTGCTGTGACATATTGAATGTAACATTTATGGTTTGGATAATTTATTTTATTTGTTTCGTGGCTAGAAATGGTGGAGGAAAACTTGCAAAATGTGATTCGTCGAGAATAGACATCATTCAATTTGACATTAAATTTTATTTTTGGTCATGCTGACCTATAAAGGTGGGAAATTGGAAAAAAAAAAAGGTTCCATTGGAAAAATTAAACTGATTTTTTCCCCTAGTGATTTATTCTTGATTCCTAGAAATGTAAAAAGTTTAGAAGATGGGAGTTTTGAGAATATTTATTTTGATTTCGTATTTAAAGACTAAGACTAAGACTAAGACTAAGACTGCTTTATTGATCCTTACGGAAATTTGTTGTGATTACAAGGATTCGTTTCTCATATAAAGACAACACAACAGAAAAATACACATAAATACAACAGACAACATAAAGAGTTCATTCAGCGACTACAAACAGGAATCTTGGTGCATTTCATGTTCCCTGATCAATGAGTGGCGGTGATAGAGTCTGACCGAGTGAGGTACGAACGAGTTTTTGTACCGCTCCGTTCTTGTTTTGATTGACAGCAGTCGCCCACTTCGCGACGACCTAGAGTAGTTCTGATGGAGCGGGTGGCCGTTGTCTTCCAAGATTTTTTCGATTTTTCTTAGGCACGTTTGTTCAAAAAGTTCCTTTAAATGTGGTAATGTTGTGAGTGTAATTTTTTATGCTTTTTTAATGATGTTTTCTAGACGTTGCAACAGTTTAGATGAGGCGTTGCCTTGCCAACAACTTATTCCGTATGTTAGCAGATTTTGTACAGTCGCGCCGTAAAATGTCTCAAGGATCTTCTTGTTTAATTTAAAACTGTTGAGTTTGTATAGAAAAAAGAGTCGCTGGGCTGTTTTCTTTGTCAGAGTTCCAAGGTGGTCTTCTCATGAAAGCTTGTTGTTGATGGTAACGCCTAGATATTTATATGCCTTTACTTGTTCTATAGATGTAGTGTTTATTTGCAGTTCACGTATAGTTTGTTTTTTCTTTCTAAAATCTATTATAAGTTCTTTAGTTTTTGTTACATTCAGTTCAAGAAAGTTGTCGGTGCACCAGTTTGTAAACTCTTCTATCGAGCTTCGATACTGAGTTTCGTCTCCTGAAATAAGACCGACTATGGCAGTATCATCAGCGAATTTAATGAGTTTAACTGAGTCATAGATGCTTCTTATGTCATTAGTGTAAAGAGTGTATAGTACAGGAGAAAGTACACAACCTTGTGGAGCACCCGTACATAGTACTCGAGTTGACGATTTGGTGTTGTTGATTTTAACATACTGGGGCCGTTGGATTAAAAAGTTTAGAACCCATGCTTGCAAGTAAGGGCTTACATTTAAGTTACTCAGTTACTCTAAATTACAGCTGTTCCTATTTGGAACAAAATGTTCTCGTCTGCTCCGTGAAAACGTCATCTCTACACTTCCTGTGTTACACGTCACAAGTACATGTCAACGAACACGTCATACTGAAATGTCATATGTACGACGCCTGAGACGATTGGTCTTAGTTTGTTTTGAATTTGCGAATGTCATGACGACCAATTAGTTACGCCATCTAATATGTTTCAACGACGACTTATGCAAAAGTAAATATTCATGAAAAGAATAAAGATATATTACTATTATTGTTATTATATAAATATTTAATTATCAATAGTTAATTAACTAACTGGTTAAATTTTGTTTTATTGATTCCTGTTTTGTCAGGTACAAAAAATAATTGTGCGAAATTTCAACTTGATCCGAGATTTGGTGTGGGGTGAAATCTTTTGTGTGAAATTGATTAAAGTAAAGTTTCAGCCCAGTAATTATTTTTGAATTAGAGGCCTAAAATGGTTTCCATTGATTTATATATCTGAACGAAAATTAAAGAATGCGAAATTTAAAAAAACAAAATGAGGCATAAAGATATCATATGAATATGATTAAAGAAAAAAAATTAAACTTGACGATCTAAATCCACCATATGAGCTGCATGATATCATTCTCATTCAGAACAAATTAAAAAAAAAATAGTTTTAAGTTCTTCAGCATTTGGTCCTAAAGTAAAAAGAAATGAGTACTCACAAATATTCATGCATAATAGTCTTAATTGTATTAGCATGTATGTCTAATCGTCCGTCTATCTCACTTCAGCCCAAGGAGGGACCCGGCCAGCATAAAAACATCTTTCCATACAGATCTATCCTGTGCTCTTCTTAGCTGTAGTAGATCCGCCTCTGACACCATCACATTTGTCTCATCTAATCGTACTCAATCATTAAACGTAGCAAGCATGCATTCGTAAAGTTTCTCAGTTTGTTGATTGCCGTGATGATTGTGGTGATTGTGATGATTGTGGTCTCCTTTCAGTCTTCGCCAGAGCGTAATGATCTGTTGATTGTTTTAACAGAGGCACCGCCCCACTAGAGCCAAAATGAGTCCTTGTTGACTTGCTGAAACAATTACAATGAGACAGTTACAAGATCTGTTGGGAGCAGATTGAAATCGGCTCCCTGTTGGCTCCACCCTTCCTGTTTTCTCACAACATTGAAGGGGCAAAGGGGGGAAATATTCACGTCCAGAGAAACACTTATCAAGACACACTTATCAAGACACACTTATCAATACAACTTTGTGGATTCTTGCCTGCAGAACTCAATCAAAAGAAAGATTGTCTTTTAACACGTGACTTTTCTTCTAGTCGGAGAGTGTGGATAGAAAGAAACATTTTCAGATCCAAACAGATGGCATGAATTTGAATGCTAAAATAAATGAATAAATGTTAAGATTTGTTAATATTTTTTTTTTGTTATTAATTTTATGTTGACTCTAAAAACATAAGATCTGATCTTCGTGTGTGCGTGTTTCACTTCTGTTATTATTATTTTGTAATAGTTACTACAGCGATTGGACCCCCACAATGACCTGCTAACGAGTCTAAAAAAAAATGGAAATTAAAGCTCTATGGCCATAGTACATGGTCTTCGGGGCTTGAAAAGACCTTCCTTCAGGAAACAGTACCAGGAAAAAGAGGCAGACTAAGGGAAGACAACATAAAAGACGGGCCAGCTATTTTAAGAGGTTCTATCCAAGGCAAAAGAGGAATGGAGTAAAATGGTTGACAATTTTGGCTGGTGCCCCAACGGTCCAACAGACTAAGGGCTAGGTGAATGTGAAGAGTTCACGCAAATAAAGGTAAACAAATGAAAGTAAAACAACTGCGTGACCCAATGCCTCCATATCAACCCTCTCAGTGCGTCGCACATCTTTAATGCAGTATGTGAAGTATCTAAATACGACAGAGATTTCCCTTTGGGAATCTGGTTCAATAAAATCGAATACATCGTATACTTCGAATGCTATAAATAACGATAACTCTGCTTTGATTAGATATGTAATTATACGGTTATGAGAGATTTTCACATTAAACTAAAGAATGTCAAGGAAGCTGAATTGAGCTTTAGTGTTGCCAACTTTAAAAAGAATTAAGCTCTAATTTAACAATATCTCAATGTGTAGCAGTTCATCTTTGTATCAGTTCTCCAATATTACTGCTAGTTCATTGTCCGTTTGTTTTTTTTGAACAACTTTGAAGTCCTATAAAGAAAGTCTAGCACTTCTCCCAGAGTGAAAGTATTTGTTGCTGCAAACGAAAAGAGCTTAGACAATTGGATTGTGCAGTGCTTTAAAGTGCATACACATTTCAGGTCCTTTATTTTTTAAACCCAAGCGTATCAGCATTCCCTTTAGTTTGCTCACCGGATACGCCAGAAAACCAAATATATATTCTGAAAGGCTGTAGCATTATTTTAAAACTTATACACGAAAAAATGTTGTAAGTTTGAAGTCAGAAGCTAAATTCGTGTATAGGACGCATTTTCTGTTTCCTATGTTTCAAACAAGACTATGACAACTGAACCCAGACTATGACAACTGAACCCAGACTATGACAACTGAACCCAGACTATGACAACTGAACCCAGACTATGACAACTGAACCCAGACTATGACAACTGAACCCAGACTATGACAACTGAACCCAGACTATGACAACTGAACCCAGACTATGACAACTGAACCCAGACTATGACAACTGAACCCAGACTATGACAACTGAGCCCAGACTATGACAACTGAGCCCAGACTATGACAACTGAACCCAGACTATGACAACTGAACCCAGACTATGACAACTGAACCCAGACTATGACAACTGAACCCAGACTATGACAACTGAACCCAGACTATGACAACTGAACCCAGACTATGACAACTGAACCCAGACTATGACAACTGAACCCAGACTATGACAACTGAACCCAGACTATGACAACTGAACCCAGACTATGACAACTGAACCCAGACTATGACAACTGAACCCAGACTATGACAACTGTGATGCTCAATTTTAGTTTTATTTCCTTACAAAGATTTTATCAACTCATTTTGTCTGTCGGTCTGTCGGTCTGCATGTTTGATAAAAAGTTTCTACACGTTATTTCTCCCACACTCAATCTCGGAGACGGTAGGGTCACAGAAAGGTCAGCATAGATGCCACTATTTCACGTACTCAATTATTGAAGGTTTTATAATGATCTCTTATAAAAGTGCCCCCTGGGCGTCGTGTTTAGAAAAATCTTTTAATGACTCTGTTTCTGTTTCCTATGTTTCAAACAAGACTATGACAACTGAACCCAGACTATGACAACTGAACCCAGACTATGACAACTGAACCCAGACTATGACAACTGAACCCAGACTATGACAACTGAACCCAGACTATGACATCTGAACCCAGACTATGACAACTGAACCCAGACTATGACAACTGAACCCAGACTATGACAACTGAACCCAGACTATGACAACTGAACCCAGACTATGACAACTGAACCCAGACTATGACAACTGAACCCAGACTATGACAACTGAGCCCAGACTATGACAACTGAGCCCAGACTATGACAACTGAACCCAGACTATGACAACTGAACCCAGACTATGACAACTGAACCCAGACTATGACAACTGAACCCAGACTATGACAACTGAACCCAGACTATGACAACTGAACCCAGACTATGACAACTGAACCCAGACTATGACAACTGAACCCAGACTATGACAACTGAACCCAGACTATGACAACTGAACCCAGACTATGACAACTGAACCCAGACTATGACCCAGACTATGACAACTGAACCCAGACTATGACAACTGAACCCAGACTATGACAACTGTGATGCTCAATTTTAGTTTTATTTCCTTACAAAGATTTTATCAACTCATTTTGTCTGTCGGTCTGTCGGTCTGCATGTTTGATAAAAAGTTTCTACACGTTATTTCTCCCACACTCAATCTCGGAGACGGTAGGGTCACAGAAAGGTCAGCATAGATGCCACTATTTCACGTACTCAATTATTGAAGGTTTTATAATGATCTCTTATAAAAGTGCCCCCTGGGCGTCGTGTTTAGAAAAATCTTTTAATGACTCTACAGCACAACACTAATTTAATCACAATATAATTTTAACACATACTAATAACACATAATAACCTACTAGCCTACATCGTAGACAGTGCTACTAGTAGGCTTCATCCTTTTAGGGGCCTACATACGTAACGATTAAAAAACAACATAAGGCTTATATTTCTTATACAGATCTAGAGCTCACTGTACGCACGTGTACACCACTCCATACAGTATGAAACTTAACATAATGACTTTGAGAACAGGTAGGCCTAGAATTGGATGTCCATCAAACGATGTACAATTTGTGGTCCTTATTGTAGAGAAAAGGCCGGGTCAATTTGGACATCTAGTCCGCTCTTGATTATATGTACTCACAAGAGTCGGGACACGCACAGAGCAAGCAATGGTAGCATAGATACAGGCTACAAGATTATTATAATAATGAAGGCTACAGTTCATGAGTCAAATAATATAAACAAGAGTATTTAATGTTGTTTTTAAAGACGTCATCATTATTTATATTCATGTTGCACAAATCTAAAAAAAAAAAATATTTTTATTTAGTAATACGAAAAAGTCCAAATTTTTTTCTCTTGGTTCCAGAGCACGCGCCATAACTGAAGTCGTCTGCTCCAATTTATCCAATGCACGCATAATAAATGGAGATGAAAAGGGCAAACACTGGTCTGTACGTTGACACGCTGATAGCAGAGAGAGACAATGTGTGTGTGTGTGCGTGTGTGTGAGAGAGAGTGTGTGTATGTGTGTGTGTGTGTGAGTGTGCACGTTTCCATTGAAGATAAAAAACGTTTCGTTGAAATTTAAAAAGATAAAAAACACAGACTGAAAAATGGTTAATAATATAAGAAAGAAAAAAAAAAAGGTGTCTGAAAGGGTTACTGTTTAATTCATCACTTCACCACTTCTCTCCCCCCCTCACCCTCGGTGCCTGCTCGTCAAACATAAATGCACTGTGACTCCAGCCGCCCCTTCAAGCACGACCCACCAGCACGGCCCACCCTTGGATAAGTAGCGATGTTTGCGCTAGACAAATTGAACCCGGTTCAGTAGCGCGAGATTCTTGCCTAAAAAGTGAAGAGATCTCCACTCTAAGACTTCAGTGTTTCTCCATGGGGTTAGGATTTCATCGCCTGGGAAAAAAAAAAGGGGGGGGGGGGGGACGCCTTGCTGTAGCCATTTAATCCAAGCTATACACAGATGTCAATAATGCTACCTTATATCAGGTAGTCGCTATATACAATTGACCTGTGGGGTCTGGTTACATTAGAATAGTGTCTGGCGCAAACAGCGAGTCTCAGGTTGGGATTTTCAAAGTAGTCTATGTTATAAGCTAACAATAAGCATTCATTTAGGTGAAGATTGTCAAACTAATACTAGGGGATTTCTTAAATATGCATCGGCGGTCCACCTTGTGGGTCCGCTGTGATGAATTCGCTAAAAAGATCTTTAAATTACATTATGTAGAGATTAACACATAAGCAAATGAAAGTTATTGTAAAAGTTATCAAGCGATTTTTTTTTTTTTTTTTTTTATTTTTTTTTTGTTCTTCATGCAATAAAGAAAAACATTAAAATACTTTATGCAACTTATAGCGCGAATGGATTTTGGTTTCTTAACAATGAATGAATGTTAGATTACAAAACAATAAAACCTTTTGTGTTTCGCTCCACCTCCAGCCCCCTTTCTCCCTGAAAATGAATCCTGGTTTAGTGAATGTATAGATCTAGTACACCTTTTAATATTGAAACTTTGCCTACGCCATCCTCTTTGGAACTTCTGAGACTTACAAGAGATTTCATTGAATTAGTTACTACTCAGCCTTGGTTCCATTATATAGAATAAAAACCAAAAGATTAGACATATCTCATATGTTGGTCAAGTCATCTGAACGCTCCGACATAACAATGAGAACGAGGAAGAAGAAGAAAGAGATTTAAGTCTTTTTTTGAAAGTCCTACATTCTCATGAATACCTTTGCTTAACACAACAGTGACAACTCCAATAATTATGTCATTAAATTTAGCTCTGTCTGCCGCTGTCTTAACTTTTCTCTTAAAAATATAATATTTAATACATCTGATACTATTCTACTGTTGCATGTTTAACGATCAATAATTCGCCATGGATCCTGATAACCCAATGACAAAATGTGATGTGGAAATATGTCAAACGTTGAAAACAAAAATCCCTAGATGAAAGAAAGACCTCAGTCAAACAGGACACCGAGATAAAAAGAAACAATGCCCCCGTTTCGTGATCATAATAAAAAACGGATCGATCGGCTTTTTGCATATCTTTCTTGTGGGAATCTCCAACGCAAACTGTGGCTCTTGTTTGAGCGTGTGCAGGGAAAAAAAATCTTGCTCCAAGCGTGCTGAAGTCGAGAGAGAAAAAACATAATTTTATTTGATGAAAGGCCGTCAATAGAAAGTGATTTTATCTTTGGTTCATCTTCCTTCTTTAGATTCATAGTCTTGAAATCAGCGACATGTTTCTACATGGAAGGCAAAAAGAGAATGGAGAAAAGATGAAGTAGAGGAAGCACCGATTCCGAAGATGCTCTTTTTAAAGAATATTTTAGAACCATTTTATAGATTTCTGTTACATTTTGTAACATTGCTTTTTAATGTAGTCGAAAAGGAAATGATACATAGATCTAGATTTTATTTTTACTTCAAATTTGTCAAGATAGATCCAATATGTAAGCATCCTCTTCAATTATGGCCTTTGTGGTCAATCTAGGATTATAAGTGCTTGAACAGTAGGGCCGGCTTTAGACCGGCAGATAAAGTAAAGCTCATCTGTTTCTATGGCTTACGGTTAACGAGGGTGTCATGTGGTCAGCACAACGACCAACCGCCTTTACTTTCTTCAACTATTGTCCGGTACCCATTAGAGTTAGGTTAACTTAGGGGCATCCTAAACATCCAGAAATTATTATACCCAGCCTGCAAAGAAATTCGAACTCGAAACTCCAAACCCCAAGCTGTGGAGCACTCAACGTCGGGCATGATGAATTTTAATGTCTCAGATGATTAGATAAGGTCAAGTAGAAAGATTAAAATAGCGCATAGAGCAGGGGTGCTCAACCTGTGGGTCGCGACCCCTTAAGGGGTCGATTGACGATTTTTCAGGGGTCGCCTAAGACCATCGAGAATATGGATTGTATTTAGTGTATTCTTCTATTGCTGTGTATGTTATTGGAAGGGTGGGGGGTCGCGGCAGAGTGGGGGATAGTAAAAAGGGGTCGCCGAACTTAAAAGGTTGAGAACCGCTGGCATAGAGTATTTCTCTTCTCCCGTTAGATTTCTGTGTATGAATTCCTAAGTTTCTGGGACTTCTATGCTAATGCTAAATCGTGCAATTAGCATCCAATAATCTGTGAAGACAAGCTTCTCAGCACTTGTGTTTGCATTCATTCGAGTTAATTTCCCAGTATTTCTCGGAATTCCTATCAGATTATGAAGAGCGTTTCTTGGGGCACATGCGGGAAATCGAGTTTTGTGCTTGGCAGGGTCGTTCACATGACAGCCTCATCTGCAGCAACGGTCAGCCAATGTGATCTGATGATAGGAGCTAATGATTCGATTGCCTTGGCGTGGGGGGTTAGAGGGCACATGTGCGTTTAGCTCATCGTTAGAGAGGGACTTTAAGGTTAAAGGTCACAGCAACGTTAAGCCTATCGTTACGGGATTTGGAGAAATTCATACAACGTCTTGGCGTTGTAATGAGAAATCAGTTTTTCAACATAACTGGACACTTGCATCCATTCATGTTATGGTGTGTATGTATGTATGTATGTATGTATGTATGTATGTATGTATGTATGTATGTATGTATGTATGTATGTATGTATGTATGTTTGTAAGTATGTGTGTATGTATGTATGTATGTATG